>NC_053028.1:605014030-605174357 GCF_003073215.2 Triticum urartu
ATTCTTGCAAGTTGCATGCTTTACTTTCCGCTGCCAATATACTCTTTGCATGCTTGCTTGAATTGTGTGATGATTACTTGACTTGTCCTAAAATAGCTAAAATCTGCCAAGAACTAAAATTGGGAAAAGGTTAAGTTTTTATTTGGTCAAGTAGTCTAATCACCCCCCTCTAGACATACTTTCGATCCTACAAGTGGTATCAGAGCTTTGGTCTCCATTTGCTTGATCTCCATAGCTTTTGGTGGTCATAGCCTTGGTTTCACAACCTAGGAGAGTATGGCGTCTAGCAAGGGAAATTGTTACCGTAGAGGTCCTTACTTTGATGGTACTAATTTTGCTAGTTGGAAGCATAAAATGAAAATGCATATTCTTGGACATAACCCCGCTGTTTGGGCCATTGTGTGTGTTGGCTTGCAAGGTGACTTCTTTGAAGGGAGAGAACCAAACCGTGAAGACCGCAGAAGAGTTGAAGATGTTGCAATACAATGCTCAAGCTTGTGATTACGCGCTGAAGTTGGAGGAGGTGAATTTGCATCATCTTGGTCATCAATGACTCTGGCATTCACTGTCGCAGCGGAGGACGAATAGTCAGAGTCTTCAAGTGAGGGAGTTCGACGCAAGTGAGCATTCCTGGGAGGAGTTGAGTCAAACTTGAATCGTTCGGTGAAGCCATCGTCTTGCAGATCAGTTTTAGCACTAAGCAATGTCAAACTCTTCCACGACCTCCGATAGGTTTCATGAGTGACAAAAGCATTCTTGGTGGCAAGATTGTGAATGTGGTTGACATCCACCAAGAGGCTTTGCATATGACGCTTAAGCCAGTCGTGATGCTTGTCCTGTTTCTGGTGTAGCGCGACGAGAAGCTCTCAGTCATTGAGAACACGAGAACGCCTCCGAGGCCTTTGCGCAATTGTGCTTCCTGTGGCATCAGTTTGAGCATGAGGGCCACAGGTGTTGCCAGCGAGGGGATAAACACGAGAAACTTCTTGAACTCCTTCAATAGGCTGGGTGAAGCTTTGGTGATCAACATTGTGAAGATAAATGGGATCCTTAGCAGGTTCTCGGTAAATAGCTTCAACAGACAGATCAACCTCTGGCAAGAAGACAAGATGATTGCGCACAGACGGCTGATAGTTGATTGCAGAGTGAAGCTTGATAAGGCGCATTACCCATGGAGCATAAAACTTTAGACCAAAAATGTCAGAGCCAGATGCAGCCAACTGTCTGATGAAGAAGTCTTGAGCATTGAAGCTGATGCCATTGAAGATATAGAAGACCAAAATCTTCATTGCTCCTTCAAGCTTCGCTGCAGATGAATGTCCTTTGATAGGCCATAGAGTCTTTCTGATTATATGATAAATGGTGCGAGGCAGATACTCTAGGTCTTCAACAAAGAATTCAGACGGATATTCAGCGTCGTGAGGCAAAGGCTTCATCATGCTCAGCATTTGACTCATGTTGGGTTCTGGCTTCTGAAAGATGCTCTCCAAAGCATTCTGGTGTTGTTGACAACCTGGTTCCTAGTATTCACCAAGAGTGGGCAGGCCTGTGAGCTCAATGATATCAAGAGCTTTGGCTTCATGATGGACATTGCCTGTCATCCACTCAAGGACCCAAGTCTTTGGATCCCTGTTGTAGCCTCGAATGTGAAGAGTTGCATAGAACTGTAGCAGAAGCTCTTCATTCCAGTGTTCCTTATCTATGACAAACTGCAGAAGTCCAGCGTCTCTGAAGCAATCCAACGCTTCTTCAAGGCAGGGCAGGCCAGCTATAGCTTCAGTGTTGAGACGCATATGTGGAAATATGCGCCCTTGATTGTATAAGACGCAGGAATAGTAGATGCGCTGCTGATAGCTCCAGAACCGATCTGATGAAATGCGACGTTTGGTGTAAGGGTTCTTGGCGCTGTTGAAGAAGGTGTTGTGTGCCACGAAGCCATTCACATTGAAGACCCCAAGTGAAGTTGCAGTGCCTGGGAATCATGGAAGTCTTGGCTTGAGCTTCTGGACGGGAGGTCTGCGCTCGACATGATAGTCAAATTGTGGACCCGCCGCAGGTGGAGGAACCAGAATAGGCCATCGGACCATAACAGGCTGACCACGATCAAATGCCAGCTCAATTGTGTGAGTTCTTGGAGGGGGTACAGGAGCATTGACATTATCGTTGACATGGGCTTCAGGGGCCACATTGGCTTCAGGTGCTTGCACCTCAGGTGCTTCATCAGTGGCTTTAGGCACTTGCACTTCTGGTACCGCATGAGCTTCAGGCGCCACATTAGCTTCAGCCATGACAACGTCATTGGCTTCAGTGTTGATGTTGGTGGCCGCCTCAGGATTGTTAACCTCCACTTCAGAAGCTGGAGGGCCGGACACGTTCTCCTCGAGAACAACATCTTGGTGGGGCGGGGGTGTAGCAACTCTATCTGCTTCAACTCTTGGTTCTTCTTCTTCATCGACTGATGTAGCCGGAATATCTTCAGCCGTTTTGGCTTCAGACTCAGACACGTGCATAGTGGGAGTGACTTGGGTCCTTGGTCCTTTGCGAAGCCTGCGTAATGCTGGCGACGCTTGCGGAGATGGAGTTTGCTGGGCCTCAAAGTCATCGTCGTCTTGCACGGGTGAGGTGACTTGTGGTTGGGGAGAACTTGGGTGTCTTGCCGTTGTGGGTGATCAGCCCACGATGCATCCTGAGCAGTTGGCGTCAAAGGACGACCAATGCTGATGAGTTCGCTGTGCGTGAGCACAGGCGATGATACCAACTAGTGCTCGATCTGAGGAAGGACTTCATCATCTTCAACATTGTCGTGAGGACCAATGTCTTCAGCTGCGGTGGGGTCAATAGCCGGATTGTCTTCAGCTTCATGAGCCTATGTGGAAGCAGGCTCATGAACTATCACTTGGCGTTCTTGATTTTCAGATGCAGGACGAGCCACTGAGATTGGCTCGACCTCAAGGGGCTCTGTGGGAGCAGCCCGATCTCTCTTCTTGGTTTTGCGTTTCTTAGTTGGAGGAGCATCATCAGTGGTGGCCTTGGTTTTGCGCTTTCTGGCTTCAGCTTCAGCTGCCCTTGTTTTCTTCAGTTTTGAAACCACTGTGGGGACCTTAGGCTTCGAGCTGTCATACTGGCTGGGAAGACAATTGGATGTACTTCCTGCCTTGGTGCTTCTGGTTCTGCCACAGCTGGCTTCTTCTTCTTCTTGGCCGCCATTCTGGGGTCGATGCCTAGTCGCCCCAAAGCCTTGCGCTTTTCAGCTTCATTGTATCCCTGAACACATTTAGTAGCAAGATCCTTCATGCGCTCACGAGAGCCTTTGGCTTCTTCGCGTTTGGTTTGGAATGCTTCCTTGAGCTCATGCATCATGGTCTGGAAATTCTGAATGTCTTCAACATTGAGCTTGGCCATATGCTTCTTGAACTGAGCTTTTTCATAATCTATCTAATGCTTCAACTCGACAATTTTCTGAGCTAGAGCCAGCTCAGTAGCAATGGCTCCATGGAAGGCGACGCTGAGGCCAATGGGAAGCTGAAGATCATCAAAGCTAACATTTGGGCCGTCAAACCACTCACCAATGAACGTGCTGATGATTTCAACATCAAAGAGAGTAAGTTCATTGAAGATTTCTGCCTCTTGCTTGCTCTTGATCAACTGCTCAAGAGCGTCATCGTCAAGGTCGTCATCGCTGGACAGATCAATGGCGTCATTCTCATTGCGCAGAACAGCAACATGGGTCAGTGCTTGGCTGGTGGGTTGCATAGGCATCTTCACTATGGAGGGCTTAGAGATGCGTGACAGATCTTCAGACTGCACACTGTGTTCAGGAGGTGCAGTGGCCAGAAGCTTCGCCCAAGAAACCTTGGGTGCTGAGGAAGGCTTCGAAGCTTTAGGTTTCTTCAGCTTCTTTGGCTTCGGTGGTGCAGGCGCTTTGTCAGATTCAGCGTCATCTACAGGTTGATCCACAACTGCCCGTTGAACCTGTATGTGAGTAATGAGATCTTCTAAGTTATAGAAGGGCCCAACAAGATTGGGTTCAGCTTCGCGTGAGCCATCGGCACAAGGAGCAGTGGGACCTGGATTGATGTCTAATCCACGCGACTTCTTGTTTTCTTTGGCCGAGTTCCTGGCAAACTGAAGGTTGCGCTTGAACAGATTGTCGTCACGACACCATAGCAATGACGATGGGTCTGCATCTGCAGGCTGTGGTCCACGGACCATGCAAGGATAGAAGCCTTGTTCAATGGCTTCAGCTCTGGACCTGGGTTGAAGATTTCTGTATAGGATGTCTCCCCACGGTCGCTTGATGACATTCTTCTCAGCATACTCCTGGGTCACGAACCTGTACTTGAACCATTGTTCTGCCCAATATCTTCGAATCCATTGGATTCGAGTTTTCCGCTGATTGTAGTCCTCCTCCGGATCTGTTTTGTACATCTCATAGAGGTCAGGAGGCAGATGTCTTGAGGTGTTACCACGGCGCTGTCTGCCACCCTTCCTTGGAGATTTTTCTGGTGCCATGAAGTTTAGACTGAAAGGCTTCAAAGCTGTCAATGTCTTCTGTCTACTGGTCAGACAAGAACTGGCTTCAAGAGAATTTATATGATGCTGTAAGAACTCTGCAAATGAATGCAGACTATGAGAACCAAGGGATTCTCCCACGGACATGTACCTGTGACAGCATTAAAGGTGCGAGGGAAGGGGAAGAGGTCATATGCATTCTCAGATGATTTTTGAAGATAAATCAGTTTAGAAGACATTGACCTCATAGTGCGAAGACATGCACTCATAGGTAGAGAGTTGGTTCCAGATTTGTACGAATCCACGAATAAGTACAAGTGAGGAATCTAACTACTTTGTGAAGCATAAGTGAATATTCTAGGCATGTTATGAGATGTAGTATGAGATAGATCCAACTTGTGTGAATAGAAACTACTTGTGGTTGAAAAGGATGAATCTACCGGATCAAAAGGACTGTAAAAAGGAGGTTTTATTTACCACACGAGGAACTGCTAGACGGAGTGGGAGAGGAGGCCGAGCAGTTCGATCTTCCGTGCCCTAACTTGGCGACGGAGGAGCTGCCGCGACCTCACCGACGCCGTCCTCACGCCGGCCGCGGACATCGTCTTCTCCGCCGTCGCCGGCGTCGTCGAGGGCTAGCGGTGGTGCTAGGGTTTGTGCGAGAGTGGAAGAAGAGATAATGACTGGGGTGAGGCGTGTATTTATAGGGACGGGGACGGCACAGTGTTATTACATAGGTGCCCCTGGCGGTTCACATCTAAAGGACACGTGGCTATCATGCAACACATCGGAGGTTGTTCCATGTTCCCACGCACGCCTGGATTGTCGGGTGGTCGTTCCCACTTCTCCGGGTTTCAGGTGGAAGGATTTAGCATTGAAAACGGATTAATGTTTGTCTCTGTGTCTTCCGCTGACAAGGATGCAGAGAAGACATTTCGATAGTGTCAATAGAATGCATATGATTTGGATAGATAGACTTAGGAAAGAAGCATAGAGGGGTTAGGGTCCGACCACATTCACTTAGTTCAAAAGATTCAGCAAGAAGCCATAGCTATAAGTGAATGTTGTAGAGGACAGAAACCAAACCAGTACGTTGAAGATAAACATGAAGCCATGTTAACACTGAAGACAAACAGAAAGCGAAGACTTTGCAAATGTAACGCCACGTGAGAAACACTTCTTAGGGAAGAATTTGGTGGTGGCGTTACCCACCGTATAGGAAGTATTAGACCCAGACACGGCGCACAATTATCGTGGCGCTCCGAAGTCAAATTCCACGTTAATGTATTCACACTCAGAATGCAAGTCTTCATTGATTGAAGACATAGGTTAATTCGTGTGTTGCACATCTAATTCATCAACATGCACAAGTGTTAGAAAGTGTGCCTGATCACAGGACATTTGAGGATTCCAAGATATTTAGCTCACACCATAACTTGCAAAACCTCTTATCATCCAAGGGCTTTGTGAAGATATCTGCCAATTGCTCTTCAGTGTTGATGTGTATGATATCAATATCATCCTTCATGACATGATCTCTGAGAAAGTGATGACGAATTTCAATGTGCTTTGTCTTCGAGTGCTGAACTGGGTTGTTAGCAATCTTGATGGCACTCTCGTTGTCATAGTAGAGTGGCACTTGCTTCAGATAAATGCCATAGTCTTTGAGTGTTTGCTTCATCCATAGAAGCTGAGCACAACAAGATCCAGCAGCAATGTATTCAGATTCAGCAGTGGAGATAGATACACAGTTCTGCTTCTTTGAAGACCAACAAACAAGTGATCGTGCCAGAAAGTGACATGTGCCTGATGTAGACTTGCGATCCACCTTGTCACCAGCATAATCAGCATCTGAGAATCCAACTAGATCAAACTCTAAGCCCTTTGGATACCATAATCCTAGTGTTGGGGTGTGAGCCAAATATCGAAGAATTCGCTTCACAGCTAAGTGATGCGATTCCTTTGGTGCCGCTTGGAACTGGGCACACATGCAAACACTAAGCATGATATCTGGCCTAGATGCACATAAATAAAGCAAAGAACCAATGATGGAGCGGTATACCTTTTGATCCGAATCTTTACATTGTTCGTCAGGATAAATTTTCAGGCTGAGCATTGTCTTCGGGTTGATCAGGTGCGGAGATGATAAGTTCCTCTTCAGGTTGAGCTTCAGAGGGTACAATTTCTCCGGTTCCCATAAGCTTGATTGATTCGCTGGATGGAACTTCATCTAGCATATTTGGGAGGTGCTCTCTTTGTGAACCGTTAGTCTCATCAAACCGCACATCCACTGTTTCAACCACTTTATAATGAAAGAGATTGAAGACTCTGTAGGAATGCGAATCCTTTCCATATCCAAGCATAAAACCCTCATGTGCTTTTGGTGCAAATTTTGAAGTGTGATGTGGATCCTTGATCCAGCACCTGGCACCAAATACTCTGAAGTAACTGACATTTGGCTTCTTGCTAGTAAGGAGCTCATAAGATGTCTTGTTCAGAAGCTTGTGAAGATAAACACGATTGATTGTATGGAATGCAGTATCAATGGCTTCAGGCCACAATTTTCTTGGAGTTTTGTATTCATCAAGCATCGTTCGGGCCATCTCAATGAGTGTTCTGTTCTTGCGTTCGACGACGCCATTCTGCTGTGGGGTGTATGGGGCTGAGAATTCATGTGTGATGCCCAAGGTATCAAGATATGTATCAAGGCCAGTGTTCTTGAATTCAGTGCCATTGTCACTTCTGATGTGCTTTATCTTGGCGCCATAATTGTTCATTGCTCGATTGGCGAAGCGTCTGAAGACATCCTGCACTTCAGTCTTGTAGAGGATTATGTGCACCCAAGTATATCTAGAATAATCATCAATAATAACAAAGCCATAGAGGCAAGCAGTAGTAGTAAGAGTTGAGTAATGAGTGGGACCGAAAAGATCCATGTGGAGCAGTTCGAAGGGTCGAGTGGTTGTCATGATTGTCTTCGAGGGATGTTTGGCCCTTGTCATCTTCCCTGCTTCACAGGCACCGCATAAGTGATCTTTCTTGAACTTGACACCCTTGATGCCTATGACATGCTTCTTCTTTGCAAGGGTGTGGAGGTTCCTCATGCCAGCATGCCCTAGCCTCCGATGCTAGAGCCAGCATTCTGAAGCCTTTGCTAGAAGACATACGGCAAGCTGTGGTCCTGCCGAAAAATCTACCACGTACAAATCATCTTTCCGATACCCTTCAAACACTAGAGACTTGTCAGATTCCATTAGTACAAGGCAGCGATATTTTCCAAATATTACGATCATGTTCAAATCGCAAAGCATTGAGACAGACATTAAGTTGAAGCCAAGGGATTCAACAAGCATGACTTTATCCATGTGTTGATCCTTTGAGATTGCAACTCTACCTAGACCCAATACCTTACTTTTACCAGTGTCAGCAAATGTGATGTGACTCTTGTCGGATGGACGTAAGGTTGAGTCCATAAGAAGACTTCTTTTGCCAGTCATGTGGTTGGTACACCCACTATCAATAATCCATTCTGAAGACGCTGGTGTCGTACCCTACAGTGCAGTTAGGGGGATAGGCTTCACGAAGAGAATTGTGAAGCAAAAACATTTGACGAACCAGTGGGTTATGAAAGCTTAGATCCAGATTAGGACTGATAGGGAGAGTAGCAAGCGATTCAGGAATGAAGTACATAGTAAGACCATTCGGGCATTTGATCTTGCGCCCTACAAGATGTTTAAGGTCCCCAGCAATAGCGTCAGATGATTTTGGTTTTCTGCTGGAGACCTTTCCCTGCAAAAGAGAGTTAAGCTTTCTTAGCCACCCACGTCTTCAAGGGTGGCTTAGAAGCAATAAGTCTAAGTGCAGCATCTAAGAACTTTGGCTTTGGAGCCCTAGCAAAAAGTCTTGCAGGCGGACTATAGTACTCATAAGAATAAGCAGAATAGTTCTTGGTCTTATGAACATGGCGGTTTGATGAACCGCGCTCATATTCATAGGCCTGAGTATGGTTTCCCTGTAAAACATTTGCATTAGTGCGACTCGGGTGAGTCCTCTGTCTGTGTGAAGCCTTTGGACCGTATGAAACCTGTGGTCTGGGGTTTGTCTTCTTCACCTGTGGTGTCATGATGACATTCACAGGAAGATTCTCCAGACACTTTTTCGGTACCCAGATCTTCTTCATAGGCGGTCCATTCCTGCAGTTAGTACCAATGTACCTGGCAAACACTTCACGATTTTGATTCTTAAACAGTTTATAGTTTGCATCAAAGGATTCATCAATGACAATAGGGTTAGCACAAGTGAAGCCAGGTAGAGTGTCTGATGCCCTTTAAGACTTTTGTACATCCCTGTTTCAAGCAATGTCTTCAACCTAGCATTCTCATCAGTAATAGCAGTGGAATCCTCAACAGAGGGGTTAGTTCCCACATCAACAGTTGAAGATATTGCAACAGTAGCAGCAGTAGAACATTCAGCAATAGTAGTAGCATTATCACGCTCAATGCATTTAAGACATGGTGGTTCAAATCCTTCCTGAGCGGAACTGATCTGTTTGGCGTGAAGTGACTCATTTTCCTTTTGAAGATCTTCATGAGCCGCTCTCAATTTCTCAAGATCTTGCTTCCTTTGAAGATAATCATAGGAAAGCTTTTCATGAGTTGTTGAGAGTGTTTCATGACGACTTTCAAGTTCCTCATACTTAACATGAAGATTTTTTATGTCTTCAATTAAGGACTCAGATCGAGTCATTTCAGCGCCTAACAGATCATCGCTTTTGGCTAACAGTTTTTGAATATGTTCCATGGCTTTCTGTTGTTCAGTTGCAGTTTTAGCAAGTGTTTTGTAGCTAGGTTTTGAACCACAATCAGAGTCACCGTCACTAGATGTTTGATAGTGAGTAGTGTGTGTGTTTACCTTGGCACCGCGTGCCATGAAGCAGTAGGTAGGGGCAGAGTAGTCCTTGTCATTTGCATCGGTGTCGGTGATGAAGTCATTGTCTTCAGTGTTGAAGATGGACTTGGCAACGTATGCTGTAGCCAGACTTGCGACGCCAGAATCGGACTCCTCCTCAGACTCCGCCTCCGCCTCCTCAGAAGCGGACTCCTCCTCTGAATCCATTTCCTTGCCAACAAACGCACGTGCCTTGCCAGATGAGCTCTTCTTGTGTGATGAAGACTTTGAAGAAGACTTGGAAGAAGACTTTGAGTATTTCTTCTTCTTCTTGTCGTCAGAGTCATATTCCTTGCTCTTCTTCTTCTTTTTGTTCTCATTGTCACACTGTGGACACTCAGAGATGAAGTGGCCAGGTTTCTTGCACTTGTGACATGTTTTCTTCTAGTAGTCATGAGCAGAAGCTTCATCATTCCTTGAGCTTGATCGGGAAGACTTTCTGAAGCCTTTCTTCTTGGTGAATTTTTGGAACTTCTTGACAAGCATAGCAAGTTCCCTTCCAATGTCTTCAGGATCATCAGAACTGCTGTCAGATTCTTCTTCAGATGAGGAGACAACTTTTGCCTTCAAGGCACGAGTTCGCCCATAGTTTGGACCGTAGATATCTCTTTTCTCAGAAAGCTGAAACTCATGTGTGTTGAGCCTCTCAAGTATGTCAGACGGATCGAGTGTCTTGAAATCAGGACGTTCTTGAATCATCAAGGCTAGGGTGTCAAATGAACTGTCAAGTGATCTCAGTAGTGTCTTGACGACTTCATGCTTGGTGATCTCAGTAGCGGCAAGGGCTTGAAGCTCATTCGTGATGTTAGTGAGTCGATCAAATGTGAGCTGGACATTCTCATTGTCATTTCTCTTGAAGCGGTTGAAGAGGTTGCGAAGGACACTGATTCTCTGATCTCTCTGGGTTGAGATGCCTTCGTTGACCTTGGAGAGCCAGTCCCAGACTAGCTTAGATGTTTCCAAAGCACTCACGCGGCCATACTATCCTTTGGTCAGATGACCACAGATGATATTCTTGGCAGTAGAGTCCAGTTGAACGAACTTCTTGATGTCAGCAGCAGTGACACCTTCTCCAGCCTTGGGAACGCCGTTCTTGACGACATACCATAGGTCGATGTCAATGACTTCAAGATGCATGCGCATCTTATTCTTCTAGTAGGGATATTCAGTTCCATCGAAGACGGGGCACGCAGCAGAGACTTTGATTATCCCTGCAGTCGACATAGCTAAAACTCCAGGTGGTTAAACCGAATCACACAGAACAAGGGAGTACCTTGCTCTGATACCAATTGAAAGTGCGTTATATCGACTAGAGGGGGGTGAATAGGCGATTTTTTATGAAAGTCTTCAAAACGTGGAAGTTATGAAGACAAACGATAGAAATAAACCTATTACCCTGCAGCAGAAGGTAGACTACACTAGGCAAGCCATAGTCAAGTATTCAATAGAGTGAAGGCACAATGACTAATAGCAGCAATGTAGTAAGGATCAAGGTAGGAAGATATTGTGAAGCCAATCAGAACAAGTAATCACTCAGTGAAGCCAAATGGTGATGCAATCGTACAATGACTTCACAAGGACCAACAGTAAGTAAAGGGAAGGGAAGGATGAAACCAGTGACTCGTTGAAGACAATGATTTGTTGGACCAGTTCCAGTTGCTGTGACAACTGTACGTCTGGTTAGGGAGGCTGAGATTCAACTCAGAAGACCGCGTCTTCACCTTATTCCCCTTGAGCTAAGGACACCCAGTCCTCGCCCAATTACTCTGGTAAGTCTTCAAGGTAGACTTCCAAACCTTCACAGACTTCATTCACCGGCGATCCACAATGACTCTTGGATGCTCAGAACGCGACGCCTAACCGGCTGGAGGATTCACAGTCCTCAAGTGTAATAAGTCTTCAGATCACACAGACAGGAAGACTTAAGTGATGCCTAACACTCTTTGGCTCTGGGTGGTTAGGGCTTTATCCTCGCAAGGAATTCTCTCTCAAAGGCTTCGAGGTGGGTTGCTCTCAAACGACAAAAGTGTACTTAACTCTGAGCAGCCAACCGTTTATGGTTGTAGGGGGTGGGCTATTTATAGCCACTAGGCAACCCGACCTGATTTGTCTGAAATGACCCTGGGTCACTAAGGAACTGACACTGTGTTCCAACGGTCAGATTTCAAACACACACGGAAACTTTACTTGGGCTACAAGCAAAGCTGACTTATCCAACTCTGGACAAGATTTGCTCTCATAGTCTTCACTCGAAGACATAGGATTTTGGTTAAGCATCACTTCAGTCATTCTGACTGGTTCTCTTGGACCCCACTTAACAGTACGGTGGCATTATGACTCAACTCCCGAAGACAAGGATTTTTTGGTTAAGCAACACTTCAGTCATTCTGACTGGTTCTCTTGGACCCCACTTAACAGTACGGTGGTTCGTATGACTCAACAAAGAAGAAAAAGAACGACGAAAGAACGACGAAACTGCTAAGTCTTCGCGCTCCATAGTCTTCACGCAATGTCTTCTCTTGTCATAGTCTTCAATGTGAATGTCTTCACATACCACCTTTGACTTCAATGTCTTCATACATTTTTAGGGGTCATCTCTGGTAGGAAAACCGAATCAATGAGGGACTTCTACCTGTGTTATCCTGCAATTCTCACAAACACATTAGTCCCTCAACTAGGTTTGTCGTCAATACTCCAAAACCAACTAGGGGTGGCACTAGATGCACTTACAGTAAGCACTTGGCAAAAGTAGCAAAAAGTAAAGCAACCACCCATATGGACCCGCTTGAAGACTATCAACTCATATGCTTCTCCTCCTTTTGTCAGTAATGACCAAAGAGGTTTGAAGACATAGAGCTTCTACTCGTTCCCATGAGGAGTAGGCGAAGCAGCAGGGTCGTCTTTGAGGTCCGGTGGTGCAGAAGAGCTTGGTGCAGTGTCGAGACGCGCTGAAGGTGGAGGTGGTGAAGTGGCATCATCTTGACCATCGATAACTCTGGCATGGACCGTTGCAGCTGAGGAAGAATAGTCAGAGTCTTCAAGGGAGGGAGTCAGACGCAAGTGAGCATTCCTTGGAGGAGTGGAGTCAAACTTGAATCTTTCTGTGAAGCCATCGCCTTGAAGATCTTCTTTAGCAGTGAGCAAAGTCAAACTCTTCCAGGACCTTCGACATGTTTCATGTGTAACAAAGGCATTCTTGGTGGCACGATTGCAAATGCGATTGACGTCCACCAAGAGACTTTGCATTTGACGCTTAAGCCAGTCATGATGCTTATCCTGTTTCTGATGTAGAGAGACGAGAAGCTCTCGGTCGTTGAGAACACGAGATCGCTTCCAAGGCCTTTGGGCAATGGTGCTTTCAGTGGCTTCAGTTTGGGCGCGAGGGGCACGTGTGTTGCCAGCCAAGGGATAAACACGAGAGACTGCCTGAACTCCTTCAATGGGCTAGGTGAAGCTTTGACGATCAACATTGTGAAGATAAATTGGATCCTTTACAGGCTCTGGGTAAATAGCTTCAACAGACAGATCATCCTCTAGCAAGAATACAAGATGATTACGCGCAGACGACTGATAGTTGAAGGCAGAGTGAAGCTTGATAAGACGCATTACCCATGGAGCATAGAACTTTAGACCAAAGATATCGGAGCCAAATGCAGCCAATTGTCTGATGAAGAAGTCTTGAGAATTGAAGTTGATGCCATTGAAGATATAGAAAACCAAAGTCTTCATTGCTCCTTCAAGCTTCGCTGCAGATGAATGTCCTTTGACAGGCCATAGAGTATTTCTGATGATATGGTAAATGGTGCGGGGCAGATACTCTAGGTCTTCAACAAAGAATTCGGTTGGGTATTCAGCGTCGCGTGGCAAAGGCTTCATCATGCTCAGCATTTGACTCATGTTGGGTTCTGGCTTCTTAAAAATGCTCTCCAAAGCATTCTGGTGTTGTTGACAACCTGGTTCATAATATTCGCCAGGAGTGGGCAGGGCTGTAAGATCAATGATGTCTTGGGCTTTAGCTTCATGATGAACATCTTATGTCATCCACTCAAGGATCCAAGTCTTCGGATCCCTATTGTATCCACGAATGTGGAGGGTAGCATAGAATTGAAGCAGAAGTTCTTCATTCCAGTTTTCCTTGGTAGTCACAAAGTTGAGCATACCCGCATCACGAAAGCAGTCAAGGGCTTCTTCAAGGCATGGCAGTCCAGTAATGGCTTCACAATCAAGATGCATATGAGGGAAGATGCGTCCCTGATTGTACAAGATGCATGAATAATAGCTTCGCTGTTGATAACTCCAGAATCGGTCCGAGGAGATTCTTGTCCTTGTGTAGGGGTTCTTGTCACTGTCGAAGAATGTGTTGTGTGCCTTGAATCCATTCAGATTAAATGATCCTGGTGAAGTTGGAGTACCTGGAAACCATGGTAGCCTTGGCTTTGGCTTCTGGACCTGTGGCTTGTGCTCCACATGATAGGCAAACTGAGGTCCGGGAGCAGGAGAAGGATACATGATTGGCCTGCAGACGGTAACAAGATGTCCACGATCATATGCTTGCTCGATGGTGTGTGGCCTTGGAGGAGGTACAGGAGCGGAGGCATTGGCTTCAGGTAGTGGATTTGCTTCGGGTGCTGCATTGGCTTCAGGTGCATTCACTTCTGGCACCACATTAGCTTCAGGCGCCACATTAGCTTCAGCCATGACAAAGTCATTGGCTTCAGTGTTGATGTTGGTGGCCGCCTCAATATTGGTAACCTCCACTTCAGGAGCTGGAGGGTCGGACACGTTCTCCTCGAGAACAACTTCAGGGTTGGACGGCGGTGTACCAACACGTTCTTCTTCTCTTGGTTCTTCTTCATGGTCATCGGCTGATGCAGCCGGAATATCTTCAGCCGTTTTGGCTTCAGATTCAGGGATGTTCGCAGTAGGAGAGGCTTCAGGAAAGACTTTGCGTGAAACGGACTGGCGCTCTTCTCCTTCTGGAACACTTGACAATGTGACCTGTGGCCTTGGTCCTTTGCGAAGCCTGCGAAATGCTGGCGACGCCTGTGGAGATGGAGTTGGTTGGGCCTCAAAGTCTTCACTGTCAATCACCAGAGTGGCGACCTGTGGTGGGGGAGTGACTGGTGTTTCTTCATCACGAGGGGATTCTTGAGGGTGATCAGCCCATGAGTCATCCTAAGCAATTGGCGTCAATGGACGACCAAGGCTGATGAGTTCGCTGTTCGTGAGAACAGGCGATGATACCAAATTGTGCTCAATCTGAGGAAGGACTTCATCATCTTCAACATTGTCGTGAGGACCAATGTCTTCAACTGTGGTGGGGTCAACAGCTGGATTCTCTTCAGCTTCAGGAGCCTCTGTGGAAGCAGGCTCATGAACTACCAAACGACATTCTCGATGTGCAGAGGAAGGACGAGCAACAAAAATTGGCTCGACAACAAGGGGCTCTGTGGAAGCAACCCGGTCTCTCTTCTTTGTTTTTCTTTTCTTGGTTGGGGGAGCATCATCAGTGGTGGCTTTGGTCTTGCGCTTTCTGGCTTCGGCTTCAGCTGCTCTAGTTTTCTTGAATTCTGAAGCCATTGTGGGGACCTTAGGCTTCAAGCCTGTCATACTGGCTGGGAAGACAATGCGAGGTTCTTCCTGCCTTGATGCTTCTGGTTCGGCCATAGCTGGCTTCTTCTTCTTCTTGGCAGCCATTCTGGGTTCGATGCCTGGTCGCCCCAAAGCCTTCCGCTTTTCAGCTTCATTGTAGCCTTGAACACATTTAGCAGCAAGATTCTTCATGCGCTCACGAGAACCTTTTGCTTCTTCTCGTTTCTTGTGGAACGCCTCCTTGAGCTCATGCATCATGACCTTGAAGTTTCGAATGTCTTCAACATTGAGCTTGGCCATGTGCTTCTTGAACTGAGCCTTTTCATAGTCAATTTTGTGCTTCAGCTCAACAATCTTCTGCGCAAGAGCTAGCTCAGGAGCAATGGCTCTGTGGAAGGAGACGCTGAGGCCAATTGGAAGCTGAAGATCATCAAAACTGAGATATGGGCTATCAAAACACTCATCAATAAACTTGTATAAGATTTCCACATCAAAGAGGGGAAGATCATTGAAGATTTCCGCCTCTTGCTTGCTCTTTATTAATTGCTCAAGAGCGTCACTGCCAAGATCATCGTCACTGGACAGATCAATGGCGTCATTCTCGTTTCTCAAAACAGCAGCAGGGGTCAGTGCTTGACCAGTGGGTTGCATGGGTTGCATGGGCTTTTTCAACTTGACAGACATGGAGATGCGTGAGAGATTTTCAGACTGCACACTGGTTTCAGGAGGTGCAGTGGCCAGAGGCTTCGCCCATGAGACCTTTGGTGCAGAGGGGGGCTTTGAAGCCTTTGGTTTCTTTTGCTTCACAGGCTTCGGAGGTGCAGGCGCTTCGTCAGAATCAGTGTCATCTGCAGAGTGGTCCACGGCTGCCCCTTGAACCTGAATGTGAGTGATGAGACCTTCTAAGTTGTAGAAGGGCCCAATAAGATTGGGTTCAGCTTTGCGTGTGCCGTCAGCATGTGGTGCAGAGGGGCCTGGGTTGAAGTCTAATCCCAAACACTTCTTGTTTTCCTTGGCCGAGTTCTTTCCGGCCTGATAGTTGCGCTTGAACAGATTATCTTCACGACACCATAACAGAGAGGATGGATCGGCATTAGCAGGCCGAGGTCCACGAATCATGCAGGGGTAGAAGCCTTGAGCAATAGCTTCGGACTTCGACTTGGGCTGAAGACCTTTGTATATTATATCTCCCCAGGGGCCCTTTAAGGCATTCTTCTCAGCATACTCCTTGGTGACGAATCTGTACTTGAACCATTCCTCTGCCCAATGTCTTCGAATCCATTGGATTCGGTTCTTGCATTCTCCATAGGTTTCTTCTGGGTCTGACTTGTATAACTCATAGAGATCCGGTGGCAGATCCTTAGCAGTGTTTCCACGGCGTTGTCTGCCTCCCTTCCTGACTGATTTTTGAGTTGTCATGAAGTTTAGACTGAAAGGCTTCAACACTGTCAAAGTCTTCCGTCTACTGGTCAGACAGGAACTGGCTTCAGGAGAATTTATGTGACGCTGTAAGAACTCTGCAAATGAATGTAGACTATGAGAACCAAGGGATTCTCCCATGGACATGTACCTGTGACAGCATTAGAGATGTGAGGGAAGGGGAAGAGGTCATATGCATTCTTAGAAGATTTTGAAGATAAATCAGTTTAGAAGACATTGACCTCATAGTGCGAAGACATTCACTCATATGTAGTGAGTTGGTTCCAGATTTGTACGAATCCACAAATAAGTACAAGTGAGGAATCTAACTACTTTGTGAAGCATAAGTGAACATACTAGGCATGCTATGAGATGCAGAACAGGATAGATCCAACTTTGTAGCAACAGAAACCACTTGTGGTTGGAAAGGATGAATCTATCGGTTCAAAAAGACTGTAATAAGAGGTTTTATTTACCACACGAGGAACTGCTAGACGGAGTGGGAGAGGAGGCCGAGCAGTTCGATCTTCCGTGCCCTAACTTGGCGACGGCGGAGAAGACGATGTCCGCCGCCGGCGTGATGACGGCATCGGTGAGGTCGCAGCAGCTAAGCGCTTCGTCGCCGGCGTCGTCGAGGGCTAGCGGTTGCGCTAGGGTTTGTTCGAGAGTGGAAGAAGAGATAATGACTGGGGTGAGGCATGTATTTATAGGGACAGGGGCGGCACAACGTTATTACGCAGGTGCCTCTGGTGGTTCACATCTGAAGGACACGTGGCGATCATGCAACACATAGGAGGTTGTTCCATGTTCCCACGCACGCCTGGATTGTCTGGTGGTCATTCCCGCTTCTCCGGGTTTCAGGTAAAAAGGATTGAGCATTTAAAACAGATTTAATGTTTGTCTCTGTATCTTCTGCTGACAAGGATGCAGCGAAGACATTCGACAGTTTCAATAGAATGCATATGATTTGCATAGATAGACTTAAGACGGGAGCATAGAAAGGTCAGGGTCCGATCACATTCACTTAGTTCAGAAGATTCAACTAGAAGACATAGCTATAAGTGAATGCTGTAGAGGACAGAAACCAAATCAGTACATTGAAGATAAACATGAAGACATGTTAACATTGAAGACAAACAAATTGAGAAGACTTTGCAAATGTAACGCCAACATAAATTATTCCAAACACATGTTTGGTGGTGGCGTTACCCACTGTATAGGAAGTATTAGACCCAGACACGGCGCACAATTATCATGGCGCTCCGAAGTCAAATTCCGCGTTAATGTATTCACACTTAGAGTGTAAGTCTTCATTAGTTGAAGATATACGTTACTTTGTGTATTTGCGCATCTAAGTCATCAACATGCATCAGTGTTAGGATATGTGCATGATCACAGGACATTTGAGGATTCCAAGATATTTAGCTCACACCACAACTTGCAAAACCTTTTCTCATCCAAGGGCTTTGTGAAGATATCTGCGAGTTGCTCTTCAGTGCTGACATGAATGGTATCAATATCTTCCTTCATGACATGATCTCTCAGAAAGTGATGACGGATTTGAATGTGCTTTTTCTTCGAGTGCTGAACTGGGTTGTTGGCGATCTTGATGGCGCTTTCATTGTCGCAGTAGAGTAGCACTTGCTTTAGATGAATGCCATAGTCTTTGAGTGTTTGCTTCATCCATAGAAGCTGAGCGTGTCGACGTTCTGGGAACGGGGGTCCCCAGACTTGCCTGCCTGCGGCCTGCGGCGTGGCTCAAAGGGGGGCCCAGCACAGCCCGTCTTCACCAACACAAACCCAAGACCCTCGTGAGGGGCCAAGCCTCGCGGGGCGGACGACGCGGAGCTTTCTCAGGCATGGCCACATCAGGCTGGCTCACGAGGAGGCGGAGAGATCAAGGCGGGGTACCTCACGAGGTGCCCGTGATGCAAGCCATGACGACTCAGGGCGCCAGGCGGGTGCCAGCCCGCGCAGCGTCCTCCTTTCCTCTTTGGTGCAAAGGGGGCAAGCGCAGCTGTGGAGTACCGAGGCATCAGGCAAAGGTTGCCATTTCGGTGCAACGAGACCAAGACCAGGAGGACTACGAGACGGAGGTCATCGTGGAGCCCAAGACGGCGTCATCACCAGAGCTTTGCGCAGACGAAGACCACTTTTGTCAGGATAGCTAATACTTGCTGTCCCCCTTCAAATTAGCCCGCCATTGTTGGCTCCCTTCCCGCTCGATATTTGGGAAGAGGACCAGGGCCTCTATAAATAGGTCCGGCCACCCACATAGCAAGGGGGTTCGGGGGTTCGGTCGGTTGGAGGAAGCAGAGAGAGAGAGAGAGAGAGAGAGAGAGAGAAGGTGAATGAACTCCACCGAGCAGTTCATCGCCCCAGCCAAGAACAGACCCTCGTGAGGCCGTTCTTCCTTGTATTGTTCATCACCATCAGCCCAAGAAGCAATCCACCACACCACACACTGGAGTAGGGTATTACACCACAACGGTGGCCCGAACCAGTATAAATCCTATGTCTCTTGTGTTGCTCTTTCCTTAGTTTTAGATCCTAGCGCGGCGGAGGGGTGCAGGTAGGTAGGAGGCGAAATCTCCACGCGCACCCCAGTGTTTGAACCTCAAGTGTCTGCCGGAACCCGAAATCCGACATTTGGCGCGCCAAGAAGGGGTGCGCCGGGATTCGTCTTCCACCACCCCGTTCTCCTCCGACCATCACGCCCATGTCTGACGCTCGTCGGGCCCGCGCCGAGCGCCGGGCCGCACTCGCTTCCCGCGTCGCCCAGACGGCCCCTGTCGGCGGGCATCCACGCCGTTCCCCGTCACCTGCCGTCAACGCCGCCACCAGCCCGGCGGGGGACGAGCGGCAAGCATCGTCCCAGCATCCATCCATGCGGCAAGACGGCCGCACCGCAACTCCCTCGCTCGCCCTGGCTGGATATTCATCCCGCACGCTTCACGCACCCATGGAGGCTCGAGCTGCGCTCGTCGCGGCGAACGAGCTCCTGCGCTACCGTCCCGTCGATGACGTCTACGAAGAATGGCTCGACCGCGTCGCTGAGCTCGTCCGCGCCGCGGGGGGCTCTCCTGCGCCGTCTGTTCCACTTCACCGCACCCCGCCCCGCGCGGGCGACGAGGCTCCGGTGGCGCCCCGGCCGCCTCCTCCTCAAGAAGACGCCATGGATCCAAGGCGCGTGGCCCCTGGGCAGAACCCGCTCTGTCAGGTGCTAGCGCAGCAGGAACAGAGCTGCCAAGAAGTCCCTCGCCCGCAAGAAGCTGCCCGGGCGCTCCGTGCTCCAGCACGTCGCGACCATGCTCCTGCTCCCGCGCGTCAAGACCCCGCGCTGCTCTCAGTTGTAGCACGTGGGGACATGCAAGACTAGGCTCTCCGTCACCCAAGGCCTCCCGTGGCCACAGCAGGCTGCCGCGCCTACACCACTGAACTACGCAGCGTCGCGTGGCCCGGCAAGTTCAAGCCAGACCTGCCTCCTCGCTACGACGGCACGGCCGACCCTGCGGAGTTCCTCCAGCTCTACGAGCTGGGCATCGAAGCTGCCAACGGAGACGAGAAGGTCATGGCGAACTGGTTTCCTATGGCACTCAAGGACGGGACCCTCACCTGGCTCCTGAACCTGGCTCCAGGCACAATCTCCTCCTGGGACGAGATGCGCACCCGCTTCATCGCCAACTTCCAAGGCACTCGCGACCAGCCACCCGCCGTGAGCGACATGCGCCGCATCAAGCAACAGCCTGGGGAAACCCTGCAGAAATACATCCAGCGCTTCAACAACACACGCCTCAAGATTCCCAAGGTGACTGAAGAGGCCATCATCTCGGCCTTCTCCGACGGCGTGCGCGACGTCAAGATGAAGGAGGAGCTGGCGATGCATGAAGACCTGTGCACTTCGTTGGAGCTATTCAACTTGGCAAGCAAGTGCGCCAGGGCTGAGGAAGGGCGCCTCTCCCTCCTCGAGCTGCCTGCCGCAGACCCAGAGGAGAAGAAGCTCAAGGCCAAGGATGTGAAGCGCAAGGGGGCTGCCGTGCTCGCGGCAGAACCAGACACCAAGCGGGGCAGAGATCATCCCGAACCTTCCAAGGGCAGCCGGTACTGTGTGTACCACGACCTCCACACCCACAACACCAACGAATGTCAAGAACTCCGAGACGTGCGAGAAGGAAGGATCGGCCGTCGCCTCGACCGCGGTGATCGGGCCTACGGTCGAGGAGGAGGAAGGAATGCAGGACGCTGGGAAGACCGTGGCCCGCGACAAGGGTGGCGCGACCAACCTCGCGAGGATCGCTGGCAAGACCCGCCTCGCGAGAGAGGATGGAGGGATCAGCCTCGCGAGGGAGACTGGAGGGGTCAGCCTCGCGAGGATCGCCCGCAAGGCAAAGCAGGCCTCCCACCGCTGCCGCCACAGCCAAGGAGAAACGAGGACCGCCACCAGGATGAGGAGGCTGGGGGTTAATCTCCCGGATGATGCGGTCATTGACAGAATCCTCCAGTCGCTTCCACCAAGCTACAAGAGCTTTGTGATGAACTTCAATATGCAGGGGATGGAAAAGACCATTCCTGAAGTATTTGCAATGCTGAAATGAGCAGAGGTAGAAGTCAAGAAGGAACATCAAGTGTTGATGGTCAATAAAACCACTAAGTTCAAGAAGGGCAAGGGTAAAAAGAACTTTGAGAAGGACGGCAAGGAAGTTGCCGTGCCCGGCAAGCAAGCTGCTGGGAAGAAGAAGTCAAGTGTGATAGATCCTTACGTTCACATACAACGGGTGTAAGACAGATTTACACACGCAATACACTTAGGTTGACTTGACGAGCCTAGCATGTGCATAGACATGGCCTCGGAACACAGAAGACCGAAAGGTCGAGCATGAGTCGTCGTGTTCGACTACATCATCCCCGTTCTTTGAACGCTTCCGCTCGCGATCTACAAGGTACGTAGATGCATCTAATCACTCGTTGCTAGATGAACTCATAGATGGATCTTGGTGAAACCGTAGGAAAATTTTTGTTTTCTGCAACGTTCCCCAACAGTGGTATCAGAGCTAGGTCTATGCGTAGTTCTCTTGCACGAGTAGAACACAAAGTCGTTGTGGGCGTTGATTTTGTTCAATATGCTTGCCGTTACTAGTCTTATCTTGATTCGGCGGCATCGTGGGATGAAGCGGCCCGGACCGACCTTACACGTACTCTTACGTGAGGCAGGTTCCACCGACTGACATGCACTAGTTGCATAAGGTGGCTAGCGGGTGTCTGTCTCTCCTACTTTAGTCGGATCGGATTTGATGAAAAGGGTCCTTATGAAGGGTAAATAGCAATTGGCATATCACGTTGTGGTCTTTGCGTAGGTAAGAAACGTTCTTGCTAGAAACCCATAGCAGCCACGTAAAACATGCAAACAACAATTAGAGAACGTCTAACTTGTTTTTGCAGGGTATGCTATGTGATGTGATATGGCCAAAGTTGTGATGAATGATGAATGATCTATATGTGATGTATGAGATGTTCATGCTATTGTAATAGGAATCACAACTTACATGTCGATGAGTATGACGGTGACAGGATGATCATGGAGCCCCAAGATGGAGATCAAAGGAGCTATGTGATATTGGCCATATCATGTCACTATTATTATTTGATTGCATGTGATGTTTATCATGTTTTGCATCTTGTTTGCTTAGAACGACGGTAGTAAATAAGATGATCCCTCATAATAATTTCAAGAAAGTGTTCCCCCTAACTGTGCACCGTTGCTACAGTTCGTCGTTTCGAAGCACCACGTGATGATCGGGTGTGATAGATCCTTACGTTCACATACAACGGGTGTAAGATAGATTTACACACGCAATACACTTAGGTTGACTTGACGAGCCTAGCATGTGCATAGACATGGCCTCGGAACACAGAAGACCGAAAGGTCGAGCATGAGTCGTATAGAAGATACGATCAACATGAAGATGTTCACCGACGTTGACTAGTCCGTGTCACGTGATGATCGGACACGGCCTAGCCAACTCGGATCATGTTATACTTAGATGACTAGAAGAGGGATGTCTATCTAAGTGGGAGTTCATTAATAATTTGATTAGATGAACTTAATTATCATGAACTTAGTCT
Organism: Triticum urartu; assembly: GCF_003073215.2. Classification (NCBI taxonomy): domain Eukaryota; kingdom Viridiplantae; phylum Streptophyta; class Magnoliopsida; order Poales; family Poaceae; genus Triticum; species Triticum urartu. The sequence continues at coordinate 605,036,624 of NC_053028.1, forward strand.
AAAATCTTTACAATATGTCTTGTAGATCAAATGGCCAACGTTGTATTCAATTTCAACGCGTTCCTAGAGAAAACCAAGCTGAAAGACGATGGCAGCAACTATACGGACTGGGTCCGAAACCTGAGGATCATCCTCATAGCTGCCAAGAAAGATTATGTCCTACAAGCACCGCTAGGTGATCCACCCGTCCCACAGAACCAAGACGCTATGAACGCTTGGCAGACACGTACTGATGACTACTCCCTCGTTCAGTGCGGCATGCTTTACAGCTTAGAACCGGGGCTCCAAAAGCGTTTTGAGAGACATGGAGCATATGAGATGTTCGAAGAGCTGAAAATGGTTTTCCAAGCTCATGCCCGGGTCGAGAGATATGAAGTCTCCGACAAATTCTTCAGCTGTAAGATGGAGGAAAATAGTTCTGTCAGTGAGCACATACTCACTATGTCTGGGTTACATAACCGCTTGACTCAGCTGGGAGTTAATCTCCCGGATGACGCGGTCATTGACAGAATCCTCCAGTCGCTTCCACCAAGCTACAAGAGCTTTGTGATGAACTTCAATATGCAAGGGATGGAAAAGACCATTCCTGAAGTATTTGCAATGCTGAAATCAGCGGAGGTAGAAGTCAAGAAGGAACATCAAGTGTTGATGGTCAATAAAACCACCAAGTTCAAGAAGGGCAAGGGTAAAAAGAACTTTGAGAAGGACGGCAAGGAAGTTGCCGCGCCCGGCAAGCAAGCTGCTGGGAAGAAGAAGTCAAAGTATGGACCCAAGCCTGAGACGGAGTGCTTTTATTGCAAAGGGAAGGGTCATTGGAAGCGGAACTGCCCCAAATACTTAGCGGACAAGAAGGCCGGCAAAACAAAAGGTATATGTGATATACATGTAATTGATGTGTACCTTACCAGTACTCGAAGTAACTCCTGGGTATTTGATACCGGTGCCGTTGCTCATATTTGTAACTCACAGCAGGAGCTGCAGAATAAACAGAGACTGGGGAGGGACGAGGTGACGATGCGCGTCGGGAATGGTTCCAAGGTCGATGTGATCGCCGTCGGCATGCTACCTCTACATTTACCTACGGGATTAGTTATAAACCTCAATAATTGTTATTTCGTGCCAAGTTTGAGCATGAACATTGTATCAGGATCTCGTTTAATGCGAGATGGCTACTCATTTAAATCTGAGAATAATGGTTGTTCTATTTATATGAGAGATATGTTTTATGGTCATGCTCCGATGGTCAATGGTTTATTCTTAATGAATCTCGAACGTAATATTACACATATTCATAGTGTGGATACCAAAAGATGTAAGGTTGATAATGATAGTCCCACATACTTGTGGCACTGCCGCCTTGGTCACATAGGTGTCAAACGCATGAAGAAGCTCCATGCAGATGGACTTTTGGAGTCTCTTGATTATGAATCATTTGACACGTGCGAATCATGCCTCATGGGTAAAATGACCAAGACTCCGTTCTCAGGAACAATGGAGCGAGCAACCAACTTATTGGAAATCATACATACTGATGTGTGCGGTCCAATGAGTGTTGAGGCTCGCGGTGGCTATCGTTATGTTCTCACCCTCACTGATGACTTAAGTAGATATGGGTATGTCTACTTAATGAAACACAAGTCTGAAACCTTTGAAAAGTTCAAGGAATTTCAGAGTGAAGTTGAGAATCAACGTGACAGGAAAATCAAGTTTCTACGATCAGATCGTGGAGGAGAATACTTGAGTCACGAATTTGGCACACACTTAAGAAAATGTGGAATAGTTTCACAACTCACGCCGCCTAGAACACCTCAGCGTAATGGTGTGTCCGAACGTCGTAATCGCACTCTATTAGATATGGTGCGATCTATGATGTCTCTTACCGACTTACCGCTATCTTTTTGGGGCTATGCTTTAGAGACTGCCGCATTCACTTTAAATAGGGCTCCGTCGAAATCCGTTGAGACGACACCGTTTGAATTATGGTTTGGGAAGAAACCTAAGCTGTCATTTCTAAAAGTTTGGGGATGCGATGCTTATGTCAGGAAACTTCAACCTGAAAAGCTCGAACCCAAATCGGAAAAATGCGTCTTCATAGGATACCCTAAAGAAACCATTGGGTATATCTTCTACCTCAGATCCGAAGGCAAGATCTTTGTTGCCAAGAATGGATCCTTTCTGGAGAAAGAGTTTCTCTCGAAAGAAGTAAGTGGGAGGAAAGTAGAACTTGATGAAGTATTGCCTCTTGAACCGGAAAATGGCGCAACTCAAGAAAATGTTCCTGAGGCGCCTGCACCGACTAGAGAGGAAGTTATTGATGATGATCAAGATACTTCTGATCAAGCTCCTACTGAAATTCGAAGGTCCGCAAGGACACGTTCCGCACCAGAGTGGTATGGCAACCCTGTCTTGGAAATCATGTTGTTAGACAACAGTGAACCTTCGAACTATGAAGAAGCGATGGCAGGCCCGGATTCCGACAAATGGCTAGAAGCCATGAAATACGAGATAAGATCCATGTATGAAAACGAAGTATGGACTTTGACTGACTTGCCCGTTGAATGGCGAGCCATAGAAAATAAATGGATCTTCAGGAAGAAGACAGACGCGGATGGTAATGTGACCATCTATAAAGCTCGGCTTGTCGCTAAGGGTTATCGACAAGTTCAAGGAATTGACTACGATGAGACTTTCTCACCGGTAGCGAAGCTAAAGTCCGTCCGAATCATGTTAGCAATTGCCGCATTCTACGATTATGAGATATGGCAAATGGACGTCAAAACGGCATTCCTTAATGGTTTCCTTAAGGAAGAGTTGTATATGATGCAGCCGGAAGGTTTTGTCGATCCTAAGAATGCTGACAAGGTGTGCAAGCTCCAACGCTCGATTTATGGGCTGGTGCAAGCATCTCGGAGTTGGAACATTCGCTTTGATGAGATGATCAAAGCGTTTGGGTTTACGCAGACTTATGGAGAAGCCTGCGTTTACAAGAAAGTGAGTGGGAGCTCTGTAGCATTTCTCATATTATATGTAGATGACATACTTTTGATGGGAAATGATATAGAACTCTTGGACAGCATCAAGGCCTACTTGAATAAGAGTTTTTCAATGAAGGACCTTGGAGAAGCTGCTTATATATTAGGCATCAAGATCTATAGGGATAGATCAAGACGCCTCATAGGTCTTTCACAAAGCACATACCTTGATAAGATTTTGAAGAAGTTCAAAATGGATCAGTCCAAGAAAGGGTTCTTGCCTGTTTTGCAAGGTGTGAGATTGAGCTCAGCTCAATGCCCGACCACGGCAGAAGAGATAGAAGAGATGAGTATCATCCCCCATGCCTCAGCCATAGGTTCTATTATGTATGCCATGCTGTGTACCAGACCTGATGTAAACCTTGCCGTAAGTTTGGTAGGAAGGTACCAAAGTAATCCCGGCAAGGAACACTGGACAGCGGACAAGAATATCCTGAAGTACCTGAAAAGGACAAAGGACATGTTTCTCGTTTATGGAGGTGACGAAGAGCTCGTCGTAAAGGGTTACGTCGACGCTAGCTTCGACACAGATCTGGATGACTCTAAGTCACAAACCGGATACGTGTATATGTTGAATGGTGGAGCAGTGAGCTGGTGCAGCTGCAAACAGAGCGTCGTGGCGGGATCTACATGTGAAGCGGAGTACATGGCAGCCTCGGAGGCAGCACATGAAGCAATATGGGTGAAGGAGTTCATCACCGACCTAGGAGTCATACCCAATGCGTCGGGGCCAATCAAACTCTTTTGTGACAACACTGGAGCTATTGCACTTGCCAAGGAGCCCAGGTTTCACAAGAAGACAAGGCACATCAAGCGTCGCTTCAACTCCATTCGTGAAAATGTTCAAGATGGAGACATAGAGATTTGTAAAGTACATACGGACCTGAATATAGCAGATCCGTTGACTAAACCTCTCCCTAGGGCAAAACATGATCAACACCAGAATTCCATGGGTGTTCGATTCATCACAATGTAACTAGATTATTGACTCTAGTGCAAGTGGGAGACTTGTTGGAAATATGCCCTAGAGGCAATAATAAAAGCATTATTATTATATTTCTTTGTTCATGATAATTGTCTTTATTCATGCTATAACTGTATTATCCGGAAATCGTAATACACGTGTGAATACATAGACCATAATATGTCCCTAGTAAGCCTCTAGTTGACTAGCTCATTGATCAACAGATAGTCATGGTTTCCTGGCTATGGACATTGGATGTCATTGATAACGGGATCACATCATTAGGAGAATGATGTGATGGACAAGACCCAATCCTAAGCATAGCACAAAGATCGTGTAGTTCGTTTGCTAGAGCTTTTCCAATGTCAAGTATCTTTTCCTTTGACCATGAGATCGTGTAACTCCCGGATACCGTAGGAGTGCTTTGGGTGTACCAAACGTCACAACATAACTGGGTGACTATAAAGGTGCACTACAGGTATCTCCGAAAGTGTCTGTTGGGTTGACACGGATCAAGACTGGGATTTGTCACTCCATATGACGGAGAGGTATCACTAGGCCCACTCGGTAATGCATCATCATAATGAGCTCAAAGTGACCAAGTGTCTGGTCACGGGATCATGCATTACGGTACGAGTAAAGTGACTTGCCGGTAACGAGATTGAACAAGGTATTAGGATACAGACGATCGAATCTCGGGCAAGTAACATACCGATTGACAAAGGGAATTGCATACGGGGTTGCTTAAATCCTCGACATCGTGGTTCATCCGATGAGATCATCGTGGAGCATGTGGGAGCCAACATGGGTATCCAGATCCCGCTGTTGGTTATTGACCGGAGAGTCGTCTCGGTCATGTCTGCTTGTCTCCCGAACCCGTAGGGTCTACATACTTAAGGTTCGGTGATGCTAGGGTTGTGAAGATATGTATATGCAGTAACCCGAATGTTGTCCGGAGTCCCGGATGAGATCCCGGACGTCACGAGGAGTTCCGAAATGGTCCGGAGGTAAAGAATTATATATAGGAAGTGCTGTTTCGGCCATCGGGACAAGTTTCGGGGTTATCGGTATTGTACCGGGACCACCGGAGGGGTCCCGGGGGCCCACCGGGTGGGGCCACCTGTCCCGGGGGGCCACATGGGCTGTAGGGGGTGCGCCTTGGCCTAGATGGGCCAAGGGCACCAGCCCCAAAAGCCCATGCGCCTAGGTTTCCACTTAAGGGAAGAGTCCCAATGGTGGAAGGCACCTCTAGGTGCCTTGGGGGGGGAGGGAAACCTCCCCTTGGCTGCCGCACCTAGGAGATTGGATCTCCTAGGCTGGCGCACCACCCCCCTTGGCCCTCCTATATATAGTGGGGGAGAGGAGGGACTTGACACACCAGCCCCTGGCGCCTCCCTCTCTCCCCGTTACGTCTCTCTCTCGTAGTATAGGCGAAGCCCTGCTACTGTGACGCCCTGCATCCACCACCACGCCGTCGTGCTACTGGATCTTCATCAACCTCTCCTTCCCCCTTGCTGGATCAAGAAGGAGGAGACGTCTCCCGACTGTACGTGTGTTGAACGCGGAGGCATCGTCCGTTCGGTGCTAAGATCTTCGGTGATTCGAATCACATCGAGTTCGACTACCTCATCCCCGTTCTTTGAACGCTTCCGCTCGCGATCTACAAGGTATGTAGATGCATCTAATCACTCGTTGCTAGATGAACTCCTAGATGGATCTTGGTGAAACCGTAGGAAAATTTTTGTTTTCTGCTATGTTCCCCAAACCATCACGTTCAGCTCAGCAGATCAGCTCAAGTGTGCGGCTACAGCCGGAGTTCTCCCGATGCTTTGCTCCCCAATCATCAGCAATGTGGTGGTCACCTAGACCCTCATCGATGGTGGGGCAGGGCTCAACGTCCTGTCCATGGAGACATTCAACAACCTCCAAGTGCCCTACAGCCAGCTTCAGCCAACCAAGCCTTTCTCCGGTATCACCGACGGCTCCACGGTCCCGATTGGGCAGGTCCGCCTCCCTGTCACCTTCGGGGCACGCGAAAACTACCGCACCGAGCTCATCGACTTCGACGTCGCCCACATTCGCCTACCGTACAACGCCATCCTTGGGTACCCAGCGCTGGCCAAGTTCATGGCCATAACTCACCACGGCTACAACGTCCTCAAGATGCCAGGAAGCGGCGGATTCATCACGGTGCCATGTGAAGAGAAGGACGCGGTGTGTTCCCTGGAACGAGCCTTTCAGGCCGCATCACTGGAAGACACGTATCGCGGAAGCAGGAGGCTTCCCGAGGCCGCCCCCAAGAAGAGGAAGACATCGTCCGGCCCAACCACTCAGGAGGCAGGCCCCTCTAGGCCCGCGCTTGCCCAGGGGTAACCTCCCTCCATTGCATAGGAAAGCACGCCCAGCGCCCTCCTCAGGCAGGGCTCGGGGGCTCTCCCCTGGAGGGCCACTGACCTAGCTAGGGTCACGAGGGAGGCGCTTGGGCACCACCTGGAGGTGTGTTTTGAAGCACGTTTCCCTCAAGAAGGAGCAAGGCAAGGAGATCCAGACCCTCAGGAGTTCATCAGCAAGGCCATTCAGGAGCTACAAGAGTCAAGAGTCATGAAAGGCGGCCGTCGCCTACCAGCAGTGGCCCCCCATCCAGGCGAGGATGGCGGGCTGCGCGTCTGCATCGATGTACCAGGGCTCAACCAAGTCGCCTCCCTGGAGCGCCCCTGGCCCTCACGAGTGGGGCGCTGCGGAGGTCCACCCCACAGCTACGTTCGCATGCCTTACGGCTTGGCGAGCGCGGCTGACATGTACCAGCGCCTCATGAGGGGCATCGCGGAGGCACGAGAGGCCAGGCGTTCCGCAGCCCTGGCAGAGATGGAGATGGCCCGCGAGGAGCCGCTAGCGCCTCCGAAGCCTCCCGAGGCCCCTGGGCCTGGGGGCTCATGAGGATCGGCTTCCGCAGCCCACCGAGTCTGCTACACCAACACCCTTTCGTCTTCAACATCATTAGGTGACATCTTTTGAGTTTTACTTCCAGCTGGGAGCGCCCCCAGGGCTGCATTATTCCCAGGCCACATGGGTCTGTCCCTGTGGCGTGTACCCCTTTTTATTTCGCGTCGTTGGCTTACCTTGTTGGGGGCGCCCCTCGGGCCGCATGATCCCCAAGCCGCTCGGGCCAGGCCCAGTGGCATGTATCTCATTTGCATTTATTTCCGATTATGCATTAAACCCACCATGCATGATTATTCGATGCCGGTCCACGGAACCTCTTCTTCTCCATGCCGACCACTTGCACGTTAAAGGGGGGGTACCTAAGCATCGCGACTCAGGGCTCTTACTAGCTCTCCAGCCCTCACCCTCTGGCCTTGTCCATGGCATCGCGACCTGGCATACCAGCGACGGCTGAGACCAGCTCGAGGGCCGGGACCCGAGGACGTAGAGTGCAGGCATCTAACCAAATTTGCGCAACCCGCCTAGAGGTAGGGCCTCGTGAGTCCCGTGCTGGCTCACGGGTGCCCAGATACACCTCGCCAGGCCCTACCGTGCCAGCCATGTGTCAGGGCGGGGCTGTACACGCCCCGGGGGCTCCTCCCGGAGGGGGGCCCCTCCCACGTACCAGTGGAAGCACCATGCTCCGCGCTGGCTGACGACACTGCCGAGGAGTGGCTATGCCCGTACACATACGGTAGCACTATGCTCCGCGCTGGTGATAAACAACTGAGGGTGGCCCCCGGGCCGCATCAACCTCAGGGAGCCCAGAGCTCAGTGTCTAGCCTCATCGTAACGCCTCCCCTCGGGAGTGCCACGCGAGGGGGCTGGGCACGGGGGCTCCGCCTGGGTCACACCCAGACGCACGCCGCCCAGCCAGGTCCCCCCGGGCCTGGTTCGTCGCGCGTCTCTCCCAGAGCGGAGCCAAGGTACGAAGGCCGTTTGAGCGTCAAGGGGGACTCCTGAGCATCGCAACTCAGGAGCCTAACTGGTCACGTAGCCCCTCACTCCGTGGCCCCGTCCTGGTTTCCGGTCGGGACCATCGCTGGGTGAGGCACGCGCGCGGCCGGGCTCTGCAGACGTAGAATGGTGGATCCACCCACGTCATACCTCCCTACTTGCTGTTCATGCGTCAAGGGGGACTCCTGAGCATCGCGACTCAGGAGCCTAGCTGGTCACGTAGCCCCTCACTCCGTGGCCCCATCCTGGTTTCCAGTCGGGACCATCGCTGGGTGAGGCACGCGCGCGGCCGGGCTCTGCAGACGTAGAATAGTGGATCCACCCACGTCATACCTCCCTACTTGCTGTTCGTGCGTCAAGGGGGACTCCTGAGCATCGCGACTCAGGAGCCTAACTGGTCACGTAGCCCCTCACTCCGTGGCCCCGTCCTGGTTTCCGGTCGGGACCATCATCGGGTGAGGCACGCGCGCGGCCGTGCTCTGCAGACGTAGAACGGTAGATCCACCCACATCACACCTCCCTACTTGCCGTTCGTGCGCCAAGGGGGACTAACTTGTCACGTAGCCCCTCACTCCTTGGTCCCGTCCTGGTTTCCGGTCGGGACTATTGCTGGGTGAGGTACGCGCGGGGCCGGGCTCTGCCGGCGTAGAACATAAGCAAGTAGGAAGGAAAAGCGCAAATTTCAAGGAATTCAAAAGCAAATATTATAGTCCACACTGTTATCTCAATGCCAAACGCAAGTTTAAACGCCTCCCCGAGGCATGATACATGTGCAGGAACTAAAAGCAGGACAGGAGCCGCGACGGAGTCACTTATCGGCGGTGGAGCAGCGCGGATCGGGTTCGCCTCACGGAGCAGCGGGGTCGGCAGCGCCTTGCTCCGGCTTGGTGCTGAAGGCTTGGAACTTCCCCAGCAGAGCCTCCGTGTGACCCTTCACGGCCTCGGCAGCGGCAGCGGCACGCTCACCACTCACTGGCTCCAGCAGGCCGCCAAGGTCGACACCGGGATCGCGAAGGTAGATGTGGGTGAGGACCCGCGTCAGTGCTGCAAAAGACAGGACACGCGCCTCGGCCGTGGGGCCAAGGCCAAGGGCGACATCTTCAAGAGCCTGAACCAGGAAGGGAAGCAACTTGGCGGGGCCGTACTCGGGGCCAGCCAGTGGGCTCTCCAGGCCGCTATCGTAAAGCGTCCTCAGTGAGGAGCGATCCCTCGCCTCCATCTCCACGAAGGCCACGCGGTCCTCGGCAAGAACCAGGGCCTCGTCGTCCAGCTTAGCCTTCCTCGGCCCCAGCTCCTGCTCCAGCGCGCCTAGGCGGTCGCGGCGCTTACTGAGCTTGGCCTCCCGGCCCTCGAAGGCCACCTCGCGAGCCTTCACGCCTTCTTCCTGCTCTTGGAGAAGGCGGACCTCTTTTGCGAGCTGATCCCGCGGGACTTGCAGCTCGTCCTCCAGCGCCTTGCAGCGACCACGGACGTCGACCACCTCCCCCAGGGCTGCATGACGAGCAGCCTTCGCCTCCAGGATGGCCTGCTTCTCCTCGTCGCATGCCGTCGAGGCCTGGACCAGCGCCGCCCAAATCGAGGCGTCGAAGCGAGCCCATCCTGAAGCCAGCTCCAAGCGCCCGGCCACCAAGCGAGGGTCGGCGCCAAGAAGATCTTGATGCAGTCGGTCCAGCTCAGCAACAGCACGATCCAGAATGGCAGAAGGAGTCGGAGAGACAGCGGCTGATGGAGTAGGAGGAGAAGGCGGCAGCGCAGCCGCGGCATCCTGAGGCGGAGTGTGCCGTGCCCCGATAGCTGTAGTGGTGGCGGCAGGCGAGAGCACCTCGGGAGCCACTTGGGTCGTGGGGGCTGAGCTCGCCCCAGCTGGCTCAGCCAGGCCTCGCGAGGACGACCAGGCAGGAGAAGCCTGTGCGTCGCGGTCACCCTCCTTCGCAGGCAGAAGCGCGTCCACAGATGGAACCTCGGGAGCACCCTTCGGCTTCTTTGCTGCGGGCGCCAACCTATCCAAAAGAATGCGGACGTCAAGACTCAGAAGCAGAGCAAGAGATAAAGACAAGAATCGGATGCTTACGGGTCATCGCCAGCGAGCTCGAGCAGCCTGCGGCCAAATTTGAAGCCTGAAAGCCGGCTGGAACGGTCAACCTCGGGAAGCTTGGAGGCGGAAGGTGCGTCTGTGGTCCGCCCCGGGGCCGGGGCAGACCCGCGGGAGATCAGCCCGGTCCTGTCCTTCTTCGGGATCGGGGGCGAGCTCCCGCCGTCCTGCTCGTCATCGTCTTCGTCGTCATCCTCGTCGTCATCGTTCGGAGGGAGGCGGAGAGCGCGGGACCTGTGCCGGGGGAGGGGTGCCCTCGACTCTCCGTTAGTCGCTCGGAGTCAGGCCCTTTTCCCCGCTCCCCTCCTTCCTCCTCTTCGTTGGAGTCGTCGGAGGGCACTTCCACCGGTCCCTCGGGAGCTTCCAGGGGCACGGGCCCCTCCACGTTGAAGACGGGCATGGACTTCACCACCCGCTCCCAGTCGTCGCGGAGGAACAAGGGCGTAGGAGCGCCCTCCAACCTCGCCACATTGCCCCCGACCAGAGATTGGCGAACCGCAGCCAGGTCGCTGTCGGCCAAGGCCGCAGGGCTCGGACGGGGCCTCCACATTGGAAGTGAGTACTGCCGAAGCGGAGCCAGCCGGTGCTCCAGGAACTCCCTCGGCAGCGACGCGCCGGTCAGCTTCGCCGCCGCCATGTTGGTCGGCCTTAGATCCGCGTCCATCTTCTCCAACATCATCTTCAGGCGGGGATCCGCGAGCTCCGCTCGACCCCAGTCGATGGAGCTCGTGGGCTGCTCCGTGGGCAGGATCAGCCGAGGGTGGATGCGCCCAGCATCCACCAAGATCCACTTGCTCCTGAAGCTCTCAATCCTCTTCCCAAAGTTCGAGATGGCAATGGCGCCGCCGTACGCGATGAAGCTTGCGCATGCGGAAGCAGTCCCGCGAGAGGTCCGGAGGTAGAAGTAGTGGCGCAGCAAGGCCACTGAGGGCTGCACCCCAACATGGGCCTCGCAATAATAAGCAAAGATTGCTAGGAGAAGGACGGAGTTGGGATGGAGATGCAGAGCCTGTAGCTCATAATGGCGGAGGACAGAGAAGAAGAACTCAGAGATGGGAGGCACCAGGCCAGCAACAATGGCACTTACGAAGAGAGGATAGAAGGTGCTCCTTTGACCCTCAGGGGTGGTGGAGCCGGCCTTGAACACCTTCTCCCCGTCGATGCCCCACGCCGTCGCCATCTGGCGCAACCGGGCAAGGCTCGCCTCCGACACGTTCAGCGAGTCCAGGGCAGACGAGTACCAAGCTGCGACCGGGGGCTGACGAGGTGCCATGGCTCCCTAGGTCGCACGGTCAAAGCAGATCAGGAAATTTTGGAGGAAGGAAGGAGAGGCGCAAGAAAGGGGATCTGAGCGGCAACCGGGGAAAGCAAGAAGCAGGGCCTAGGCGGATGCCACTCCTTTATCAACTCGCGCGGTTGCTAAGGCGCCCACGTCCAGTCAACCGCCACGCGGCACCCAAGGCCGCAGGCTGTTAGGGCCCGCGGTGCTTCGCTCTCGCCCTTCCGCCTCCCTGCACGGCCAAGTCTGGGCGCGCCTTGGGCCCGGGGGCTACTGTTGGCATTCTGGGAACGGGGGTCCCCAGACTTGCTTGCCTACGGCCTGCGGCGTGGCTCAAAGGGGGGCCCAGCACGGCCCGTCTTCACCAACACAAACCCAAGACCCTCGTGAGGGGCTAAGCCTCGCGGGGCAGACGACGCGGAGCTTCCTCAGGCACGGCCTCGTCAGGCTGGCTCACGAGGAGGCGGAGAGATCAAGGCGGGGTACCTCACGAGGTGCCCGAGACGCAAGCCATGACGACTCAGGGCGCCAGGCGGGTGCCAGCCCGCGCAGCGTCCTCCTTTCCTCTTTGGTGCAAAGGGGGCAAGCGCAGCCGCGGAGTACCGAGGCATCAGGCAAAGGTTGCCGTTTCGGTGCAACGAGACCAAGACCAGGAGGACTACGAGACGGAGGTCATCGTGGAGCCCAAGACGGCGTCATCACCAGAGCTTTGCGCAGACGAAGACCCCTTTTGTCAGGATAGCTGATACTTGCTGTCCCCTTCAAATTAGCCCGCCATTGTTGGCTCCCTTCCCGCTCGATATTTGGGAAGAGGACCAGGGCCTCTATAAATAGGTCCGGCCACCCACATAGCAAGGGGGTTCGGGGGTTCGGTCGGTTGGAGGAAGCAGAGAGAGAGAGAGAGAAGGAGACTGAACTCCGCCGAGCAGTTCATCACCCCAGCCAAGAACAGACCCTCGCGAGGCCGTTCTTCCTTGTATTGTTCATCATCATCAGCCCAAGAGGCAATCCACCACACCACACACTGGAGTAGGGTATTACACCACAACGGTGGCCCGAACCAGTATAAACCCTGTGTCTCTTGTGTTGCTCTTTCCTTAGTTTTAGATCCTAGCATGGCGGAGGGGTGCAGGTAGGTAGGAGGTGAAATCTCCGCGCGCACCCCAGTGTTCGAACCTCAAGGGTCTGCCGGAACCCGAAATCCGACAGAGCGCAGCAAGATCCAGCAGCAATGTATTCAGATTCAGCAGTGGAGAGAGATACACAGTTCTCCTTCTTTGAAGACCAACACACAAGTAATCGTCCCAGAAAGTGGCATGTGCCTAATGTAGACTTGCGATCCACCTTGTCACCAGCATAATCAGCATTCGAGAATCCAACTAGATCAAACTCTGAGCCCTTTGGATACCATAATCCTAGTGTTGGGGTGTAAACCAAATATCGAAGAATTCGCTTCACACCTAAGTGATGTGATTCCTTTGGTGCCGCTTGGAATCGGGCACACATGCAAACACTAAGCATGATATCTGGCCTAGATGCACATAAATAAAGCAAAGAACCAATCATGGAGCAGTATACCTTTTGATCAAACTCTTTACCATTGGCGTCAGAATCTAGATGACTCTTGGTAGGCATTGGCGTCGTATAACCTTTGCAGTCTTGCATTCCAAACTTCTTCAGGCAATCTCTGAGGTATTTCTCTTGAGATATGAAGGTGTCGTTGCGTTGCTGTAGACGGAGTGGAAGAGGAGGCCGAGCAGTTCGATCTTCCGTGCCCTAACTTGGCAACGGAGGACACCTACGGCGACGGCGGAGAGGACGATGTCCGCGGTCGGCGTGAAGACGGCGTCGGAGAGGTTGCAGCAGCGAAGCGCTTCATCGCCGGCGTCGTCGAGTGCTAGCGGTGGCGCTAGGGTTCGTGCGAGAGTGGAAGAAGAGATAATGACTGTGGTGAGGCGTGTATTTATAGGTACAGGGGCGACACTGCGTTATTACACAGGTGCCCCTGGCGATTCACATCTGATGGGCACGTGGCCGTCATGCAGCATATCGGGGGTTGTTCCACGTCCCATGCACGCCTGGATTGTCGGGTGGTCGTTGCCACTTCTCCGGGTTTCAGGTGAAGGAATGAGCATTGAAAACGGACTTAATGGTTGTCTCTGTATCTTCTGCTGACAAGGACGCAGAGAAGACATTCGATAGTTTCAATAGAATGCATATGATTTGGAGAGATAGAGTTTGAGATAGACAGCATAGAGAGGTTAGGGTCCGATCACATTCACTTAGTTCAAAAGATTCAACAAGAAGACATAGCTATAAGTGAATGCTGTAGAGGACAGAACACTGGTATATGTATATATATAATCAACATAGTGAAGATAATCATGAAGACATGTTGAGATTGAAGCCAAACCAAATGTGAAGACATAGCTAATGTAACACCATGAGTGAAGCACTTCAAACAGAAAGTTTGGTGGTGGCTTTACCCACCGTATAGGAAGTATTAGACCCAGACATGGCACACAATTATCGTGGCGCTCCGAAGTCAAATTCCACATTAATGTATTCACACTTAGAATGTATGTCTTCATTGATTGAAGATATACTTTTCTTCGTGTGTTGCACATCTAAGTCATCAATATGCATAAGTGTTAGGGTGTGTGCCTAATCACAGGACATTTGAGGATTCCAAGATATTTAGCTCACACTGTAACTTGCAAAATCTCTTCTCATCCAAGGGCTTGGTGAAGATATCTGCCAATTGCTCTTCAGTGTTGATGTGTATGATATCAATATCTTCCTTCACAACATGATCTCTGAGAAAGTGATGACAAATTTCAATGTGCTTTGTCTTCGAGTGCTGAACTGGGTTGTTGGCAATCTTGATGGCGCTTTCGTTGTCGCAGTAGAGTGGCACTTGCTTCAGATGAATGCCATAGTCCTTGAGTGTTTGCTTCATCCACAGAAGCTGAGCGCAGCAAGATTTAGCAGCAATGTATTCAGATTCAGCAGTGGAGAGAGATACACAGTTCTGCTTCTTTGAAGACCAACATACAAGTGATCGTCCCAGAAAATGACATGTGCCTGATGTAGACTTGCGATCCACCTTGTCATCAGCATAATCAGCATCCGAGAATCCAACCAGATCAAACTCTGAGCCCTTTGGATACCATAATCCTAGAGTTGGGGTGTGAGCCAAATATCGAAGAATTCGCTTCACAGCTAAGTGATGCGACTCCTTTGGTGCCGCTTGGAATCGAGCACACATGCAAACACTAAGCATAATATCTGGCCTAGATGCACATAGATAAAGTAAAGAACCAATCATGGAGCGGTATACCTTTTGATCGAACTCTTTACCATTGTCGTCAGGACCCAGATGATGTTTGGTTGGCATTGGCATCGTGAAGCCTTTGCAGTCTTGCATACCAAACTTCTTCAGGCAATCTTTGAGATACTTCTCTTGAGATATGAAGATGCCGTTGCGTTGCTGTCGTATTTGGAGACCGAGGAAGAACTTCATCTCTCCCATCATGGACATCTGATATTGCTCTTGCATCATATATCCAAACTCTTCACTGTACTTCTGATTGGTGCAGCCGAAGATAATGTCATCCACATATATTTGGCACACAAACAGTTCACCATCATATGTCTTCGTGAAGAGAGTGGGGTCGAGGGAACTAGGTATGAAGCCTTTGCTCTTCAGGAAGTATTTGAGTGTGTCATACCAAGCCCGAGGGGCTTGTTTGAGGCCATACAGTGCCTTGTTGAGCTTGTATACCATGTCAGGATGTTTTGGATTTTCAAAGCTAGGCGGTTGTGCAACATACACTTCTTCTTCAATCTTGCCATTGAGAAAAGCACTCTTCACATCCATTTGATATAGAAGTATGTTATGATGATTTGCATAGGCCATCAGTATGCGTATGGCTTCAAGTCAAGCCACAGGAGCAAATGTTTCATAAAAGTCAATGCCTTCCACTTGAGTATATCCTTGAGCAACGAGGCGAGTTTTGTTTTTGACAACTTGACCATGCTCATCTTGCTTGTTGCGGTATATCCATTTGGTGCCAATTATGTTGTGCTTCTGAGGATCAGGACGCTTAACCAGTTCTCATACATTATTCAGCTCAAACTGTTGAAGCTCTTCTTGCATAGCTTGAATCCATTCAGGTTCCATGAAGACTTCTTCAACTTTCTTGGGTTCTGTTATTGGGACGAATGCGAAGTGCCCACAGAAATTTGCCAGCTGAGTCGCCCTTGAACGAGTAAGCGGACCAGGTGCATCGATGCTATCAATTATTCTCTCAATCTGCACTTCATTGGCAACACGAGGATGTACAGGGCGAAGATTTTGCTCTTGCTGATCATTGTCATTGTTAGTGGGATTGTCTTCAGACTGAGCATTGTCTTCAGGTTGATCAGGTGCGGAGATGATAAGTTCCTCTTCAGGTTGAGCTTCAGAGGGTATGATTTCTCCAGTTCCCATTAGCTTGATTGATTCGCTGGATAGAACTTCATCTAGCACATTTGGCAGGTGCTCTCTTTGTGAACCGTTAGTCTCATCAGATCGCACATCCACTGTTTCAACCACTTTATAGAGAAAGAGATTGAAGACTCTGTAGGAGTGCGAATCCTTTCCATATCCAAGCATAAAACCCTCATGTGCTTTTGGTGCAAATTTTGAAGTGTGATGTGGATCCTTGATCCAGCACCTGGCACCAAATACTCTGAAGTAACTGACATTTGGCTTCTTGCCAGTAAGGAGCTCATAAGATGTCTTGTTCAGAAGCTTGTGAAGATAAACACGATTGATTGTATGACATGCAGTATCAATGGCTTCAGGCCAGAATTTTCTTGGGGTCTTGTATTCATCTAGCATCGTTCTGGCCATCTCAATGAGTGTTCTGTTCTTGCGTTCGACGACGCCATTCTGCTGTGGCGTGTACGGGGCCGAGAATTCATGTGTGATGCCCAAGGTATCAAGATATGTATCAAGGCCAGTGTTCTTGAATTCAGTGCCATTGTCACTTCTGATGTGCTTTATCTTGGCGCCATAATTGTTCATAGCTCGATTGGCGAAGCGTCTGAAGACATCCTGCACTTCAGTCTTGTAAAGGATTATGTGCACCCAAGTATATCTAGAATAATCATCAACAATAACAAAGCCATAGAGGCAAGCATTAGTGGTAAGAGTTGAGTAATGAGTGGGACCGAAAAGATCCATGTGGAGCAGTTCGAAGGGTCGAGTGGTTGTCATGATTGTCTTCGAGGGATGTTTGGCCCTCGTCATCTTCCCTGCTTCACAGGCACCGCATAAGTGATATTTCTTGAACTTGACGCCCTCGATGCCCATGACATGCTTCTTCTTTGCAAGGGTGTGGAGGTTCCTCATGCCAGCATGCCCTAGCCTCCGATGCCAGAGCCAGCATTCTGAAGCCTTTGCTAGAAGACATACGGCAAGCTGTGGTCCTGCCGAAAAATCCACCACGTACAAATCATCTTTCCAATACCCTTCAAACACTAGAGACTTGTCAGATTCCATTAGTACAAGGCAACGATATTTTCCAAATATTACGATCATGTTCAAATTGCAAAGCATTGAGACAGACATTAAGTTGAAGCCAAGGGATTCAACAAGCATGACTTTATCCATGTGTTGATCCTTTGAGATTGCAACTCTACCTAGACCCAATACCTTACTTTTACCAGTGTCAGCAAATGTGATGTGACTCTTGTCGGATGGACGTAAGGTTGAGTCCATAAGAAGGCTTCTTTTGCCAGTCATGTGGTTGGTACACCCACTATCAATAATCCATTCTGAAGACGCTGGTGTCGTACCCTACAGTGCAGTTAGGGGGATAGGCTTCACGAAGAGAATTGTGAAGCAAAAACATTTGACGAACCAGTGGGTTATGAAAGCTTAGATCCAGATTAGGACTGATAGGGAGAGTAGCAAGTGATTCAGGAACGAAGTACATAGTAAGACCATTCGGGCATTTGATCTTGCGCCCTACAAGATGTTTAAGGTCCCCAGCAATAGCGTCAGACGATTTTGGTTTTCTGCTGGAGACCTTTCATTGCAAAAGAGAGTTAAGTTTTCTTAGCCACCCACATCTTCAAGGGTGGCTTAAAAGCAATAAGTCTAAGTGCAGCGTCTGAGAATTTTGGCTTTGGAGCCCTAGCAAAAAGTCTTGCAGGCGGACAATAGTACTCATAAGAATAAGCATAATAGTTCTTGGTCTTATGAACATGGCGGTTTGATGAACCGCGCTCATATTCATAGGCCTGAGTACGGTTTCCCTGCAAAACATTTGCGTTAGTGCGACTCAGGTGAGTCCTCTGTCTATATGAAGCCTTTGGACCGTATGAAGTCTGTGGTCTAAGGTTTGTCTTCTTCACGTGTGGTGTCATGATGACATTCATAGGAAGATTCTCCAGACACTTTTTCTGAACCCAGATCTTCTTCATAGGCGGTCCATTCCTGCAGTTAGTACCAATGTACCTGGCAAACACTTCACCATTTTGATTCTTAAACAGTTTATAGTTTGCATCAAAGGATTCATCAATGACAATGGGATTTGCACAAGAGAAGCCAGATAGATTGGATAGATCTGCTGAAGATTCCTTTGCAGCAACCCATGTGGTTTTGGGGTACTGCTCAGGTTTCCAGTAAGAGCCATCAACATTCATTTTCCTTACGAACCCAACACCCTTTTTCCTAGGGTTTCGGTTCAAGATCTGCTTTTTGAGGACATCACATAGTGTCTGATGCCCTTTAAGACTTTTATACATCCCTGTTTCAAGCAATGTCTTCAACCTAGCATTCTCATCAGCAATAGCAGTGGAATCCTCAGCAGAGGGGTTAGTTCCCACATCAACAGTTGAAGATATTGCAACAGTAGCAGCAGTAGAACATTCAGCAACAATAGTAGCATTATCACGCTCAATGCACTTAAGACATGGTGCTTCAAATCCTTCCTGAGCGGAACTGATCTGTTTGGAGCGAAGTGACTCATTTTCCTTTTGAAGATCTTCATGAGCCGCTCTCAATTTCTCAAGATCTTGCTTCCTTTGAAGATAATCATAGGAAAGCTTTTCATGAATTGTTGAGAGCGTTTCATGACGACTTTCAAGTTCCTCGTACTTAACGTGAAGATTTTTATATCTTCAATTAAGGACTCAGAACGAGTTATTTCAGCGCCTAACAAATCATCGCTTTTGTCTAACAGTTTTTCAATATGTTCCATGGCTTTCTGTTGTTCAGTTGCAATTTTAGCAAGTGTTTTGTAGCTGGGTTTTGAACCACAATCAGAGTCATCATCACTGGATGTTTGATAGTGAGTAGTGCGTGTGTTTACCTTGGCACCGCGTGCCATGAAGCAGTAGGTAGGAGCGGAGTAGTCCTTGTCATTTGCATCGGTGTCGGTGATGAGGTCATTGTCTTCAGTGTTGAAGATGGACTTGGCAACGTATGCTGTAGCCAGACTTGCGACGCCAGAATCGGACTCCTCCTCAGACTCCACCTCCGCCTCCTCAGAAGCGGACTCCTCCTCTAAATCCATTTCCTTGCCAACAAACGCACGTGCCTTGCCAGATGAGCTCTTCTTGTGTGATGAAGACTTTGAAGAAGACTTGGAAGAGGATTTTGAGTATTTCTTCTTCTTCTTCTTCTTGTCGTCAGAGTCATATTCCTTGCTCTTCTTCTTCTTTTTGTTCTCATTGTCCCACTGCGGACACTCAGAGATGAAGTGGCCAGGTTTCTTGCACTTGTGACATGTTTTCTTCTTGTAGTCATGAGCAAGCTTCATCATTCCTTGAGCTTGATCATGAAGACTTTCTGAAACCTTTCTTCTTGGTGAATTTTTGGAACTTCTTCACAAGCATAGCAAGTTCCCTTCCAATGTCTTCAGGATCATCAGAACTGCTGTCAGATTCTTCTTCAGATGAGGAGACAGCTTTTGCCTTCAAGGCACGAGTTCGCCCATAGTTTGGACCGTAGATATCTCTTTTCTCAGAAAGCTGAAACTCATGTGTGTTGAGCCTCTCAAGTATGTCAGACGGATCGAGTGTCTTGAAATCAGGACGTTCTTGAATCATCAGGGCTAGGGTGTCAAACGAAC
This sequence comes from Triticum urartu, assembly GCF_003073215.2. NCBI lineage: Eukaryota > Viridiplantae > Streptophyta > Magnoliopsida > Poales > Poaceae > Triticum > Triticum urartu. The sequence goes on from NC_053028.1 coordinate 605,056,056, forward strand.
TGTCAAGTGATCTCAGTAGTGTCTTGACGACTTCATGCTTGGTGATCTCAGTAGCGCCAAGGGCTTGAAGCTCATTCGTGATGTCAGTGAGTCGATCAAATGTGAGCTGGACATTCTCATTGTCATTTCTCTTGAAGCGGTTGAAGAGGTTGCGAAGGACACTGATTCTCTGATCTCTCTGGGTTGAGACGCCTTCGTTGACCTTGGAGAGCCAGTCCCAGACTAGCTTAGATGTTTCCAAAGCACTCACGCGGCCATATTGTCCTTTGGTCAGATGACCACAGATGATATTCTTGGCAGTAGAGTCCAGTTGAACGAACTTCTTGACATCAGCAGCAGTGACACCTTCTCCAGCCTTGGGAACGCCGTTCTTGACGACATACCATAGGTCGACGTCAATGGCTTCAAGATGCATGCGCATCTTATTCTTCCAGTAGGGATATTCAGTTCCATCGAAGACGGGGCACGCAGCGGAGACTTTAATTATCCCTGCAGTCGACATAGCTAAAACTCCAGGTGGTTAAACCGAATCACACAGAACAAGGGAGCACCTTGCTCTGATACCAATTGAAAGTGCGTTATATCGACTAGAGGGGGGGTGAATAGGCGATTTTTATGAAAGTCTTCAAAACGTGGAAGTTATGAAGACAAACGATAGAAATAAACCTATTACCATGCAGCGGAAGGTAGACTACACTAGGCAAACCATAGTCAAGTATTCAATGGAGTGAAAGCACAATGACTAATAGCAGCAATGTAGTAAGGATCAGGTAGGAAGATATTATGAAGCCAAACAGAACACGCAGTCACTCAGTGAAGATAAAAGATAGTGCAATCATACAATGACTTCACAAGGACCAACAGTAAGTAAAGGGAAAGAAAGGATGAAACCAGTGACATGTTGAAGACAATGATTTGTTGGACCAGTTCCAGTTGCTGTGACAACTGTACATCTGGTTAGGGCGGCTAGGTATTTAAACCTGAGGACACACAGTCCCGGACACCCAGTCCTGAACACGCAGCTCAGGACACCCAGTCCTCACCGTATTCCCCTTGAGCTAAGGTCACACAGACCTCGCCCAATCACTCTGGTAAGTCTTCAAGGTAGACTCCCAAACCTTCATAGACTTCGTTCACTGGCGATCCACAATGTCTCTTGGATGCTCAGAACGCGATGCCTAACCGGCTGGAGGATTCACAGTCCTCAAGTGTAATAAGTCTTCAGATCACACAGACAAGAAGACTTAAGTGATGCCTAATTCTCTTTGGCTCTGGGTGGTTAGGGCTTTATCCTCGCAAGGAATTCTCTCTCAAAGGCTTCGAGGTGGGTTGCTCTCAAACGACAAAAGCCGTACACTAACTCTGAGTAGCCAACCATTTATGGTTGTAGGGGGTGGGCTATTTATAGCCACTAGGCAACCCGACCTGATTTTTCTGAAATGACCCTGGGTCACTAAGGAACTGACATGTGTTCCAATGGTCAGATTTCAAACTCACACGGCAACTTTACTTGGGCTACAAGCAAAGCTGACTTGTCCGACTCTGGACAAGATTCGCTCTCATAGTCTTCACTCGAAGCCATAGGTTTTGGTTAAGCATCACTTCAGTCATTCTGACTGGTTCTCTTGGACCCCACTTAACAGTACGGTGGTTCCTATGACTCAACAAAGAAGAAAAAGAACTACGAAAGATCTAAGTCTTCGAGCTCCATAGGCTTCATGCGATGTCTTCTCTTGTCATAGTCTTCAATGTGAATATCTTCATATAACCACCTTTGACATCATGTCTTCATAACATTTTAGGGGGTCATCTCTGGTAAGGAAAACCGAATCAATGAGGGACTTCTGCCTGTGTTATCCTGCAATTCTCACAAACAATTAGTCCCTCAACTAGGTTTGTCGTCATACTCCAAACCAACTAGGGGTGGCACTAGATGCACTTACAATCTCCCCCTTTTTGGTGATTGATGACAAACTAGTTGAAGTTTTCAACGGGGAATATAGTCTGTGAAATTGTAAAGGATAAGGAATTGTCTTCATAAGTTGCAAGGGCTCCCCCTGAAGATGTGCATATAAGTTAATTTGCTTTTGGAATGCAAATGCACATGGCAGGTTGTACTTGTGGAGATCCACTTCAGCTTATGATGACAATCCACTATGCATGTGAAAGTATATGAAGATAATGACATGCATAATGGAAAATGGACGTCTGCAGAATGAGATAAGTGCGGAATTTATCATCGCACATGCGGAATTTATCTTCGCAAAACAGGGTGGCAAACAAGTAGCAGACGACCATCTGGTTTAAGTGTTACAACTCATAAGAACCAAATGTAGCAAAAACGAGAGTTGTAAGCACGAAGCAAAATATAAGGCACCCGCCCATATGAACCCGCTTGAAGACTATCAATCTCATATGCTTCTCCCCCTTTTGTCAGTAATGACCAAAAAGGTTTGAAGACATAGAGCCTCTACTCGTTCCATGAGGAGTAGATGAAGTAGCAGGGTTGTTGATGTTGTTTGGCAGTGCAGAAGAGCTTGGAGGAGCTGAAGCAGATGGTGGTGAAGTAGCATCGTCTTCTTCCTCAATGATTCTGGCAGTGACTGTGGCAGCAGAGGAAGAAAACTCAGAGTCTTCAAGAGATGGAGTCCCCAGCAGCACATCTCTTCGAGGAGGTGTGGAGTCAAATTTGAATCTCTCAGTGAAGCCATCCTCTTGAAGATCAGCTTCAGAAAGCATCATCGTTAGCCCTTTCCATGTGCGGCGACAGGTTTCATGGGCAACGAAAGCGTTCTTGGTGGCAAGATTTCGAGTGCGATTAACATCCACCAAGAGGCTTTTCATCTGACGCTTCAGCCAGTCATGATGCCTATCTTGTTTCTGATGAAGGGCCACAAGAAGCTCTCGGTCGTTGAGAACGCGAGTGCACTTCTTGGGTATTGAAGCAGTGGCACTGTCAGTGGCTTCAGTTGAAGCAAGGTGTGGTGCACGTGTAGTGCCAGCCAAAGGATACACCCAAGAAACTGCTTCAATGCCTTCAACATTCTGAGTGAAGCTCTGATGTTCTGCATTCTGAAGACTTAGAGGTTGCTTGCCAGGCTCAGAATATATGGCTTCAGTTGACATGTCCACGTCAGGCAGGAGGATCCAATGGTTGCGGGCTGAGGGCTGATACTTGATGGCGGAGTGTAGCTTGATCAGCCGCATGACCCAAGGGGCGTAGAATTTCAAACCAAACAGATCCATGCCTGATGCAGCAAGTTGGCGTATGAAGAAGTCCTGTGCATTGAAGCATTTGCCATGAAGTATGTTGAAGACTAAAGTCTTCATTGCACCCTGAAGCTTGGCATTTGGAGAGTGCCCTTTGATAGGCCAGAGAGTCTGCCGGATGATGTGATAGATGGTTCAGGGCAGGTACTCAAGGTCTTCAACGAAGAACTCTGTGGGATACGCAGCATCTGGGGGCAATGGCTTCATCATGCTGAGCATTTGGATCATATTAGGTTCTGGCCGCTGAAAGATGCTCTCAATAGCTTCAGCATGCAGTTGACAGCCTTGCTCAAAAAGATCGCCTGGAGTGGGCAAGCTAGTGAGCTCAATGATGTCAAATGCATTGGCTTCATGATGGACGTTGCCAGTCATCCACTCCAGGATCCAAGTCTTCGGATCTCTGCTGTATCCTTTGATGTGAAGGGTGGCATAGAATTGTAGCAGCAGCTCTTCATTCCAATGCTCTTCATCAGTGACAAACTGCAGCAAACCCACTTGCTTGAAGCAATCCAACGCTTCTTCTAGACAGGGCAGACCAGCTATAGCTTCAACGTCAAGGCGCTTGTGTGGAAAGATGCGACCTTGGTTGTAAAGAATGCAAGAGTAGTAGCTTCGCTGAGGATAGCTCCAGAACCGATCAGATGATATCCTTTCTCTTGAGTAGGGGTTCTTGGAGCTATCGAAGAACATGTTGTCTGCCCTGAAGCCATTGATGTTGAAGGAGCCAGGTGCTGATGCAGGACCTGGAAACCTTGGCAGTCTGGGGATTGGCTTCTGGACCTGAGGCCTGTGCTCAACATGATAGTTGAATTGGGGACCTGCAGCAGACTCAGGAACAGAAGTTGTGGGTTCAATGGCTTCGCTATCTTCTGAAGCTTTTGCTGGGGAGGGCTCCACATTAGCTTCGTTGTTGGTTGTGGCAGCCTCAAGATTTTCATCCTCCGCTTGACTAGCTGGAGGGTCGGTCACAAGCACGTTCTCCTAGAGAACTGCTTCTTGGTGGAGCAGAGGAGTGGGCTCTTGTGGTGCTTCTTCTGCGGCTGATGCAGCCGGAATGTCTTCAGCATAGACTTGAGGCCTTGGACCTTTGCGAAGCCTGCGGAACGCAGACGACGCCTGTGGGGTTGGAGTGGGCTGGGCCTCATAGTCTTCTTCCTCTTGAGGGCGATCCGCCCATGAAGCATCCTGTGCAATTGGCGTCAGTGGACGACCAATGCTGATGAGTTCGCTGTGTTCTAACTGAGGAAGGGCTGCATCATCTTCTACATTGTCACGATGACCAATGTCTTCAGCAGCAATGGGATCAGCTGCTGGAATGTCTTCAACTTCAGGAGCCTCTGTGGAAGAAGGCTCATGAACCGTCAGTTGACGTTCTGCATCAGGGTGAACCATAGAAATAGGTTCAACTATCAAGGGCTCTGTGGGAGCAGCCCGAGCTTTCTTGATCTTTCGCTTTTTTTGAGTGGGGGCAGAAGGAGAGGCTTCAGAGTGTTTCCTCTTCCTGGCTTCAGCCTCTGCAGTTCTCGTCTTCTTGAGCTCTGAAGCGGTTGACCGGCTCTTTGGCTTCGAGTCAGTCATTCTTGTTGGGAAGACAATCGGAACTGCCTCTTGCCTTGGTGCATCAGATTCAGCCGTAGCAGGCTTCTTCTTCTTCTTTGCGGCCATCCTGGGGTCGATGCCAGGACGCCCAAGTGCCTTGCGCTTCTCAGCCTCATTATAGGCTTGCACACATCTGTCAGCCAGAGCCTTCATGCGCTCACGCGAGCCCTGATCTTCTGCACGCTTCTTCACAAAGGCTTCCTTGAGCTCGTGCATCATTGTCTTGAAGTTCTTCACTTCTTGCACGCTGAGCTTGGCCATATGCTTCTTGAACTGAGCCTTTTCATGATCAATTTTCTGCTTCAGTTCAACAATGCGCTGGGCAATAACAAGTTCTGAAGCAATAGTGCCTTGGAAGGCGACGCTGAGGCCAACGGGCAGCTGTAGATCTTCAAAGATGATGTTTGGTGTGGCAAACCACTCGTCAATGAAGTTGTGGATGATGGCGACATCAAAGAGAGGCAGATTGTTGAAGATTTCTGCTTCTTCTTTGCTCTTGATGAGTTGCTCAAGAGTGTCATCTCCAAGATCTTCATCACTTGACAGATCAATGGCTTCACTGCGCAGGATGGCAGCAGCTGTGAGCTCTTTGCCAGTGTGAGACAGAGGCATCTTGGCCTTCTGGTGCCTTGAGACGCGTGATAAGTCTTCAGACTGCACATTGCTTCGGCTTCGGCACTGCAGGCACTGTAGGCGCTTCATCAGACTCAGTGTCAGCTGCAGGCTCATTCACTGCAGTCCCTTGAACCAAGATGTAGGTGATGAGGCCTTCAAGGTTGGCATACGGACCGATGACATTGGGTTCTGCTTCTCGTGTGCCATCTGCCCTTGGTGCTGAGGGACCAGGGTTGAAGTCTAACCCAAATTTCTTCTTGTTCTGCTTCGCTGAGTTTTGGGCAAACTGGAAGTTGCGCTTGAACAGATTGTCGTCACGACATCAGAGTAGTGACGACGGATGTGCATCATCAGGCTGTGGCCCACGAACCATGCATGGATAGAAGCTTTGGGCAATAGCTTCATCTCTGGACTTGGGTTGGAGATTCTTGTATAAGATGTCTCCCCACGGTCTTTTGATGGCGCTTTTCTCAGCATACTCTTGGGTTGTGAAGCGGTACTTGAACCATTGTTCTGCCCAATAGCGTCGAATCCATTGGATTCGGGTCTTGCGCTGACCATAATCCTCTTCAGGATCTGTCTTATACATTTCTGCGAGTTCATCAGGCAGATCTTTGGATGTTCCGCCACGACGTTGTCTGCCCCCCTTCCTTGCTGCTTTCTCTAAAGCCATAAACTTTAACTTGAAAGGCTTCAAGACGTTCAAAGGCTTTCTCTTGCTGGACCAACAGGAACTGGCTTCAGGAGAATTTATGTGATGCTGTAAGAATTCTGCAAATGAATACAGACTATGAGAACCAAAGGATTCTCCCACGGACATGTACCTGTGACAGCATTAAGGTGCGAGGGAAGGGGAAGAGGTCATATGCATTCTCAGAAGATTTTTGGACCCCACTTAACAGTACGGTGGTTCCTATGACTCAACACAAAGAAAAAGAACTACGAAAGATCTAAGTCTTCGAGCTCCATAGGCTTCATATCGTGTCTTCTCTTGTCATAGTCTTCAATGTGAATATCTTCATATACCACCTTTGACTTCAATGTCTTCATACATTTTTAGGGTCATCTCTGGTAGTAAAACTGAATCAATGAGGGACTTCTACCTGTGTTATCCTGCAATTCTCACAAACACATTAGTCCCTCAACTAGGTTTGTCGTCAATACTCCAAAACCAACTAGGGGTGGCACTAGATGCACTTACACACTTTCTCAATGGCAAGATTGAAGAAGAAGTGTATGTTGCACAACCGCCTGGCTTTGAAGATCCAAAACATCCTGACATGGTATACAAGCTCAACAAGGCACTGTATGGCCTCAAACAAGCCCCTCGGGCCTAGTATGACACACTCAAATACTTCTTGAAGAGCAAAGGCTTCATACCTGGTTCCCTAGACCCCACTCTCTTCACGAAGACATATGATGGTGAACTGTTTGTGTGCCAAATATATGTGGATGACATTATCTTCGGCTGCACCAATCAGAAGTACAGTGAAGAGTTTGGATATATGATGCAAGAGCAATATCAGATGTCCATGATGGGAGAGCTGAAGTTCTTCCTCGGTCTCCAAATACGACAGCAACGCAACGGCATCTTCATATCTCAAGAGAAGTATCTCAAAGATTGTCTGAAGAAGTTCGGTATGCAAGACTGCAAAGGCTTCACGACACCAATGCCAGCCAAGCATCATCTGGGTCCCGACGACAATGGTAAAGAGTTCGATCAAAAGGTATACAGCTCCATGATTGGTTCTTTGCTTTATCTATGTGCATCTAGGCCAGATATTATGCTTAGTGTTTGCATGTGTGCTCGATTCCAAGCGACACCAAAGGAGTCGCATCACTTAGCTGTGAAGCGAATTCTTCGATATTTGGCTCACACCCCAACTCTAGGATTATGGTATCCAAAGGGCTCAGAGTTTGATCTGGTTGGATTCTCGGATGCTAATTATGCTGGTGACAAAGTGGATCGCAAGTCTACATCAGGCACATGTCACTTTCTGGGACGATCACTTGTATGTTGGTCTTCAAAGAAGCAGAACTGTGTATCTCTCTCCACTGCTGAATCTGAATACATTGCTGCTGGATCTTGCTGCGCTCAGCTTCTGTGGATGAAGCAAACACTCAAGGACTATGGCATTCATCTGAAGCAAGTGCCACTCTACTGCGACAACGAAAGCGCCATCAAGATTGCCAACAACCCAGTTCAGCACTCAAGGACAAAGCACATTGAAATTCGTCATCACTTTCTCAGAGATCATGTTGTGAAGGAAGATATTGATATCATACACGTCAACACTGAAGAGCAATTGGCAGATATCTTCACCAAGCCCTTGGATGAGAAGAGGTTTTGCAAGTTACGGTGTGAGCTAAATATCCTGGAATCCTCAAATGTCCTGTGATCAGGCACACATCCTAACCCTTATGCATATTGATGACTTAGATGTGCAACACACGAAGTAAAGTATATCTTCAATCAATGAAGACATACAGTCTAAGTGTGAATACATCAATGTGGAATTTGACTTCGGAGCGCCACGATAATTGTGCGCCGTGTCTGGGTCTAATACTTCCTATACGGTGGGTAATTCCACCACCAAATGTTCTGTTTGAAGTGTTTCACTCATGGCGTTACATTTGCTATGTCTTCACATTTGGTATTGGCTTCAATCTCAACATATCTTCATGATTATCTTCACTATGTTGATTATATATATATATACATACTAGTGTTCTGTCCTCTACAGCATTCACTTATAGCTATGTCTTCTTGTTGAATCTTTTGAACTAAGTGAATGTGATCGGACCCTAACCTCTCTATGCTTTCTATCTCAAACTCTATCTCTCCAAATCATATGCATTCTATTGAAACTGTTGAATGTCTTCTCTGCGTCCTTATCAGCAGAAGATACAGAGACAACCATTAAGTCTGTTTTCAGTGCTCATTCCTCCACCTGAAACCCGGAGAAGTGGGAACGACCACCCGACAATCCAGGCATGCGTGGGACGTGGAACAAACCCCAATATGCTGCATGATGGCCACGTGTTCCTCAGATGCGAATCGCCAGGGGCACCTGTGTAATAACGCAGTGCCGCCCCTGTACCTATAAATACACACCTCACAGCAGTCATTATCTCTTCTTCCACTCTCGCACGAACCCTAGCGCCACCGCTAGCCCTCGACGATGCCGGCGACGAAGCGCTTCACTGCCGCAACCTCTCCGACGCCGTCTTCACGCCGACCGCGGACATCGTCTTCTCCGCCGTTGCCGTAGGTGTCCTCCGTCGCCAAGTTAGGGCACGGACGATCGAACTGCTCGGCCTCCTCTTCCACTCCGTCTAATAGTTCTTCGTGTGGTAAATAAAACTCCTTTTTACGGCCTCTTTGATCCTATAGCTTTATCACTTTCTACCACAAGCAGTTTCTATTCACACAAGTTGGATCTCTTTCATACTGCATCTCATAACATGCCTAGTATATTCACTTATGCTTCACAAAGTAGTTAGATTCCTCACTTGTACTGATCCGTGGATTCGTACAAATCTGGAACCAACTCCTTAACTTTGAGTGAATGTCTACGCATGATGAGGTCAATGTCTTCTAAACTGATTTATCTTTAAAATCTTCTGAGAATGCATATGACCTCTTCCCCTTCCCTCGCACCTTAATGCTGTCATAGGTACATGTCCGTGGGAGAATCCCTTGGTTCTCATAGTCTGCATTCATTTGCAGAATTCTTACAGCATCACATAAATTCTCCCGAAGCCAGTTCCTGTTTGTCCAGCAAGCGAAAACCTTTGAAGCCTCTGAACGTATTGAAGCCTTTCAGATTAAGGTTCATGGCTTTAGAAAAATTAGCAAGGAAGGGTGGCAGAAAGCGTCGAGGAGAAACATCAAGAGATCTGCCCGATGACCTCTCAGAGCTGTACAAGACAGATCCTAAAGAGGATTACAATCAGCGCAAGACGCGAATCCAATGGATTCGACGCTATTGGGCAGAACAGTGGTTCAAGTACAGATTTGTGACCAAGGAATATGCTGAAAAGAATGCCATCAAGCGACCATGGGGAGACATCCTCTACAAAAATCTTCAACCCAGGACCAGAGATGAAGCCATTGAACGAGGCTTCTATCCCTGCATGGTCCGTGGACCACAGCCTGCGGATGCTGACCCATCGTCCCTACTATGGTGTCGTGACGACAATCTATTTAAGCGCAACTTTCAGTTTGCCCAGAACTCAGCGAAGCAGAACAAGAAGACTTTGGGTTTAGATTTCAACCCTGGTCCCTCTGCTCCCCGTGCCGATGGAACTCGCGAAGCTGAACCCAATCTTCTTGGGCCCTTCTACAATCTTGAAGGCCTCATCACTCACATCGTGGTTCAAGGGACAGCCGTGAATGAGCCTGCAGATGACGCTGAATCAGATGAAGCGCCTGCAGCGCCGAAGCCAAAGAAGCTAAAGCAGCCAAAAGCTTTAAAGCCGGCCTCTGCACCAAAAATCTCACGGACGAAGCCACTGGCAACTGCACCTCCTGAAGACAGTGTGCAGTCTGAAGATTTGTCACGCATCTCCATGCCCCAGAAGGTCAAGATGCCTCTGCCACACACCGGCCAAGAGCTAACAGCTGCTGCCATTCTGCGCAATGATGCCATTGATTTGTCAAGTGATGAAGATCTTGCAGATGACGCTCTTGAGCAACTCATCAAGAGCAAAGAAGAAGCAGAAATCTTCAATGATCTGCCTCTCTTTGACGTGAAAATCATCCACAACTTCATTGATGAGTGGTTTGACACGCCAAACATCAGCTTCGAAGATCTGCAGCTACCCATTGGCCTCAGTGTTGCCTTCCATGGAGCCATTGCTTCAGAGCTAGCTCTCGCTCAACGCATCGTCGAACTGAAGCAAAAGATTGACTATGAAAAGGCTCAGTTCAAGAAGCATATGGCCAAGCTCAGCGTGCAAGAGGTGAAAAACTTCAAGATTATGCTGCACGAGCTGAAAGAAGCCTTTCTCAAGAAACGCGTAGAAGCTCAGGGTTCTCGGGAGCGCATGAAGAGCCTGGCTGACAAGTGTGTGCAAGGCTACAATGAAGCTGAGAAGCGCAAGGCCCTTGGGCGTCCGGGCATTGATCCCAGGATGGCTGCTAAGCAGAAGAAGAAGCCCATTGTGACCGAACCTCTCGCACCAAGGCAGGAAGCAGATCCCATTGTCTTCCCAACTAGAATGACTGGCTCGAAGCCAAAAGACCGGTCAACCACTTCAGAGCTGAAGAAGACGAGGACTGCTGAGGCTGAAGCCAGGAAGAGGAAACATCCTGAAGCCTCTCCTACTGCCCCCTCCAAGAAGAAGAGGAAGACCAAGAAAGAACAGGCTGGTCCCACAGAGCCTTTGATTGTTGAACCCATTTCCATGGTTCGTCCTGACGCTGAACGTCAACTGACAATCCATGAGCCTGCTTTCAAAGAGGCTCATGAAGCTGAAGACTTTCCAGCAGCTGATCCCATCGCTGTTGAAGACATTGGTCACCATGACCATGTAGAAGATGGTGCAGTCCTTCCTCAGCTCGAGCACAGCGAACTCATCAGTATTGGTCGTCCTCTGACGCCAATTGCTCAGGATGCTTCATGGGCTGATCGCCCACAAGAGGAAGAAGACTTTGAGGCCCAGCCAACTCCAACTACACAGGCGTCGCCTGCGTTGCGCAGGCTTCGCAAAGGACCAAGGCCTCCAGTCTCTACGTCTGAAGCTGAAACTGCTGAAGACATTCCGGCTGCATCAGCCGATGAAGAAGAAGTCCCACCAGCTGCTACTCCCCTGTCCCACCAAGAAGAGGTTCTCGAGGAGAACGTGATTGTGACCGACCCTCCAGCTCGTCAAGTGGAGGTTGAAAATCTTGAGGCTGCCACCACCAACACCAATGAAGCCACTGACGTTGTCATGGCTGAAGCTAATGTGGAGCCCTCACCAACAAAAGCACCAGAAGTCAGCGAAGTCACTGATCCCACTGCTTCTGTTCCTGCGCCTGCTGCCGGTCCTCAGTTCGACTATCATGTTGAGCATAGGCCTCAGGTACAGAAGCCAATCCCAAGATTGCCCAGGTTCCCAGGTCCTGCATCAGCACCTGGATCCTTCAATATCAATGGCTTCAGAGCAGACAACACATTCTTCAATAGCTCCAGGAACCCCTACTCAAGGGAAAGAATATCATCTGATCGGTTCTGGAGCTATCCGCAGCGAAGCTATTACTCCTGCATTCTATACAATCAAGGTCGCATCTTCCCACACAAGCGTCTTGACATTGAAGCAATAGCTGGTCTGCCCTGTCTGGAAGAAGCTCTGGATTGCTTCAAAGAGGTTGGATTGCTGCCGTTCGTCACTGACCAAGAGCATTGGAATGAAGAGTTGCTGCTCCAATTCTATGCCACACTTCACATCCGCGGGTATAACAGAGATCCGAAGACTTGGGTCCTGGAGTGGATGACAGGAAACGTTCATCACGAAGCCAAAGCCTTTGACATCATTGAGCTCACTAGTCTACCCACTCCCAGCGATCTCTACGAATCTGGCTGTCAACTTCACAGTGAAGCTGTGGAGAGCATCTTTCAGAAGCCTGAACCTAACATGAGTCGGATGCTCAGTATGATGAAGCCATTACCCCCAGATGCTGCATATCCCAAAGAGTTCTTTGTTGAAGACCTAGAGTATCTGCCAAGGACTATTTATCACATCATAAGGCGAACTCTCTGGTCCATCAAAGGGCACTCTCCACATGCCAAGCTGGAAGGTGCAATGAAGACTTTGGTCTTCTATATTCTTCATGGAAAATGCTTCAATGCACATGACTTCTTCATTCGCCAACTTGCTGCATCAGGCTCCGATCTGTTTGGCTTGAAGTTCTACGCCCCATGGGTAATGCGGCTGATCAAACTTCACTCCGCTATCTCATATCAGCCATCTGCTCGCAATCATCGGATTTTTCTGCCTGATGTGGATATGTCTATTGAAGCCATCTATCCTGAGCCTGCCAAGGAACCTCTAAGTCTTTAGAATGCAGAGCATCAAAGTTTTTCTCAGAACATTGAAGGATTTGAAGTAGTCACTCGTGTGTATCCTTTGGCTGGCACTACACATGCACCACGTCCTGCTCTCACTGAAGCCACTGACAGTACAACTGCCCCACGACCCAAGAAGCGCACTCATGTTCTCAATGACCGAGAGCTTCTTGTGGCTCTTCATCAGAAACATGATAGGCATCATGACTGGCTGAAGCGTCAAATGCAAAGCCTCTTGGTGGATGTTAATCGCATTCGCAATCTTGTCACCAAGAATGCCTTTGTTGCCCATGAAACCTCTCGACGCACATGGAAAGGGCTGACGCTGATGTGTTCTAAAGATGATCTTCAAGAGGATGGCTTCTCTGAGTGCTTCAAGTTTGACTCCACACCTCCTCGAAGGTCAGTGCTGCGACGAACTCCATCTCTTGAAGACTTCTGAGTTCTCTTCCTCTGCTGCAACTGTAAATGCCAGAGTGATCGAGGATGACGATGATGCTACTTCACCGCCGCCTCCTTCAGCACGCTTCGACACTACTCCAAGCTCTTCTGCACCACTGAACACCACCAACGACCCTGCTGCTTCACCTACTCTTAATGGGAACGAGTAGAGGCTCTATGTCTTCAAACCTTTTTGGTCCTTACTGACAAAAGGGGGAGAAGCATATGAGTTTAATAGTCTTCAAGCGGGTCCATATGGGCGGGTGCTTCATATTTTGCTTCGTGTTTACAACTCTCATTTTGATACATTTGGTTCTTTGAGTTGTAACACTTAAACTCGATGGTCGTCTGCTACCTATTTGCCATTTTGTGATGCGATGATAAATTCCGCATGTGCGACGATAAATTCCGCACTTAGATCATTTTGCAGACGTCCATTTTCCATTATGCATGTCATTATCTTCACATACCTTCACATGCATAGTGGATTGTCATCATAAGTTGAAGAGGATCTCCACAAGCACAACCTGCCATGTGCATTTGCATTCCAAAAGCAAACTACTTATATGCACATCTTCAGGGGGAGCCCTTGCAACTTATGAAGACAATTCCTTATCCTTTACAATTTCACATATTATATTCCCCGTTGAAAACTTCAACTAGTTTGTCATCAATCACCAAAAAGGGGGAGATTGTAAGTGCATCTAGTGCCACCCCTAGTTGGTTTTGGAGTATTGACGACAAACCTAGTTGAGGGACTAATGTGTTTGTGAGAATTGCAGGATAACACAGGTAGAAGTCCCTCATTGATTCGGTTTTCCTACCAGAGATGACCCCTAAAAATGTATGAAGACATTGATGTCAAAGGTGGTATATGAAGATATTCACATTGAAGACTATGACAAGAGAAGACACGCATGAAGCCTATGGAGCTTGAAGACTTAGATCTTTCGTAGTTCTTTTTCTTCTTTGTTGAGTCATAGGAACCACCGTACTGTTAAGTGGGGTCCAAGAGAACCAGTCAGAATGACTGAAGTGATGCTTAAACCAAAACCTATGTCTTCGAGTGAAGACTATGAGAGCGAATCTTGTCCAGAGTCGGACAAGTCAGCTTTGCTTGTAGCCCAAGTAAATTTGCCGTGTGAGTTTGAAATCTGACCGTTGGAACACGTGTCAGTTCCTTAGTGACCCAGGGTCATTTCGGACAAATCAGGTCGGGTTGCCTAGTGGCTATAAATAGCCCACCCCCTACAACCATAAACGGTTGGCTGCTCAGAGAGTATACGGCTTTTGTCGTTTGAGAGCAACCCACCTCGAAGCTTTTGAGAGAGAATTCCTTGCGAGGATAAAGCCCTAACCACCCAGAGCCAAAGAGAATTAGGCATCACTTAAGTCTTCTTGTCTGTGTGATCTGAAGACTTATTACACTTGAGGACTGTGAATCCTCCAGCCGGTTAGGCGTCGCGTTCTGAGCATCCAAGAGACATTGTGGATTGCCGGTGAACGAAGTCTGTGAAGGTTTGGGAGTCTACCTTGAAGACTTACCAGAGTGATTGGGCGAGGTCTGTGTGACCTTAGCTCAAGGGGAATACGGTGAGGACTGGGTGTCCTGAGTTGCGTGTTCAGGACTGGGTGTCCGGGACTGTGTGTCCTCAGATTTAAATACCTAGCCGCCCTAACCAGACGTACAGTTGTCACAGCAACTGGAACTGGTCCAACAATCATTGTCTTCAACGAGTCACTGGTTTCATCCTTCCCTTCTCTTTACGTACTGTTACTCCTTGTGAAGTCATTGTATGATTGCACTATCTTTTATCTTCACTGAGTGACTGCTGTTCTGTTTGGCTTCATAATATCTTCCTACCTGATCCTTACTACATTGCTGCTATTAGTCATTGTGCTTTCACTCTATTGAATACTTGACTATGGCTTGCCTAGTGTAGTCTACCTTCCGCTGCAGGGTAATAGGTTTATTTCTATCGTTTGTCTTCATAACTTCCCGTTTTGAAGACTTTCATAAAAATCCCTATTCACCCCCCCCCTCTAGTCGATATAAACACTTTCATACTCACTGACATCACAAATGAGCTTCAAGCTCTCGGCGCCACTGAGATCACCAAGCATGAAGTCGTCAAGACACTCCTGAGATCACTTGACAGCTCGTTTGACACCCTAGCCCTGATGATTCAAGAACGTCCTGACTTCAAGACACTCGATCCGTCTGACATACTTGAGAGGCTCAACACACACGAGTTTCAGCTTTCTGAGAAAAGAGACATCTACGGTCCCAACTATGGGCGAACTCGTGCCTTGAAGGCAAAAGCTGTCTCCTCATCTGAAGAAGAATCTGACAGCAGTTCTGATGATCCTGAAGACATTGGAAAGGAGCTTGCTATGCTTGTGAAGAAGTTCCAAAAATTCACCAAGAAGAAAGGCTTCAGAAAGTCTTCACGATCAAGCTCAAGGAATGATGAAGCTTCTGCTCATGACTACAAGAAGAGAACATGCCACAAGTGCAAGAAACCTGGCCACTACATCTCTGAGTGTCCGCAGTGGGACAATGAGAACAAGAAGAAGAAGAAGAAGAAGAAGAAGAGCAAGGAGTATGACTCTGACGACAAGAAGAAGAAGAAATACTCAAAATCTTCTTCCAAGTCTTCCTCCAAGTCTTCATCACACAAGAAGAGCTCATCTGGCAAGGCACGTGCGTTTGTTGGCAAGGAAATGGACTCTGAGGATGAGTCCTCTTCTGAGGAGGCGGAGGTGGAGTCTGAGGAGGAGTCCGATTCTGGCATTGCAAGTCTGGCTACAGCATACGTTGCCAAGTCCATCTTCAACACTAAAGAAAATGACTTCATCACCGACACCGATGCAAATGACAAGGACTACTCCGCTCCTTCCTACTGCTTCATGGCACGTGGTGCCAAGGTAAACACACGCACTACTCACTATCAAACATCTAGTGAAGATGACTCTGAAACTCTGATTGTGGTTCCAAACCCAGCTACAAAACACTTGCTAAAATTGCAACTGAACAACAGAAAGCTATGGAACATATTCAAAAACTGTTAGACAAAAGCGATGACCTATTAGACGCTGAAATGACTCGATCTCAGTCCTTAATTGAAGACATAAAGAATCTTCATGTTAAGTATGAGGAACTTGAAAGTCATCATGAAACGCTCTCAACAACTCATGAAAATCTTTCCTATGATTATCTTCAAAGGAAAGATCTTGAGAAATTGAGAGCGTCTCATGAAGATCTTCAAAAGGAAAACGAGTCACTTCGCGCCAAACAGATCAGTTCCGCTCAGGAAGGATTTGAGCCACCACGTCTTAAATGCATTGAGCGTGACAATGCTACTTTTGTTGCTGGATGTTCTACTACTGCTACTATTGTGATATCTTCAACTGTTGATGTGGTAACTAACCCCTCTGCTGAGGATACCACTGCTATTGCTGATGAAAATGCTAGGTTGAAGACATTGCTTGAAACAGAGATGTACAAAAGTCTCAAAGGGCATCAGACACTATGTGATGTCCTCAAAAGGTAGATCCTGAACCGAAACCCTAGGAAAGAGGGTCTTGGGTTCGAAAGGAAAATGAATGCTAATGGCTCTTACTAGAAACCTGAGCAGTACCCCAAAACCACATGGGTTGCTGCAAAGGAACCTTCAGTGGATCCATCCACCCTGTCTGGCTTCACTTGTGCTAATCCCATTGTTATTGATGAATCCTTTGATGCAAACTATAAACTGTTTAAGAATCACAATGGTGAAGTGTTTGCCAGGTATATTGGTACTAACTGCAGGAATGGGCCACCTATGAAGAAAGTCTGGGTGCCGAAAAAGTGGTTGGAGAATCTTCCTGTGAATGTCGTCATGACACCACAAGTGAAGAAGACAAACCCCGGACCACAGGCTTCATATGGTCCAAAGGCTTCATACAGACAAAGGACTCACCAGAGTCGCACTAACGCGAATGTTTTGCAGGGAAACCATACTCAGGCCTATGAATATGAGCGCGTTTCATCAAACCGCCATGTTCATAAGACCAAGAACTACTCTGCTTATTCTTATGAGTACTATTGTCCACCTGCAAGACTATTTTCTAGGACTCCAAAGCCAAAGTTCTCAGATGCTGCACTTAGACTCATTGCTTCGGAGCCACCCTTGAAGATGTGGGTGGCTAAGAAAGCTTAACTCTCTTTTGCAGGGAAGGGTCTCCAGCCGAAAATCAAATTCGTCTGAAGCTATTGCTGGGGACCTTAAACATCTTGTAGGGCGCAAGATCAAATGCCCAAATGGTCTTATTATGTATTTTGTTCCTAAATTGCTTGCTACTTGCCCTATCAGTCCTAACCTCGATCTAAGCTTTCATAATCCACTTGCTCTCCAAATGTTTATGCTTCACAATTCTCTTCGTGAAGCCTATCCCCCTAACTGCACTGTAGGGTATGACACCAGCTGCTTCAGAATGGATTATTCATAGTGGGTGTACTAATCACATGACTAGCAAGCGAAGTCTTCTCATGGACTCAACTTTACGTCCATCTGACAAGAGTCACATCACATTTGTTGATACTGGTAAAAGCAAGGTATTGGGTCTAGGTAGAGTTGCAATCTCAAGGGACCAACACATGGATAAAGTGATGCTTGTTGAATCTCTTGGTTTCAACTTAATGTCTGTCTCAATGCTTTTTGATTTAAACACAATTGTGATATTTGGAAAATATCGTTGCCTTGTTCTAATGGAATCTGACAAGTCTCTAGTCTTTGAAGGGTATCGGAAAGATGATTTGTACGTGGTAGATTTCTCAGCAGGACCACAGCTTGTTGTATGTCTTCTAGTAAAATCTTCAGAATGCTGGCTCTGGCATCAGAAGCTAGGGCATGCTAGAATGAGGAATTTGCACACTATTGCAAAGAAGAAACATGTCATAGGCATCGAGGACGTCAAGTTCAAGAAGGATCACTTATGCGGTGCCTGTGAAGCAGGAAAGATGACGAGGGCCAAGCATCCCTCGAAGACAATCATGACAATGACTCAACCCTTCGAACTGCTCCACATGGACCTCTTCGGTCCCACTCACTACTCAACTCTTACTACTACTGCTTGTCTCTATGGCTTTATCATTGTTGATGATTATTCTAGATATGCTTGGGTGCATATAATCCTCTACAAGACTGAAGTGTAGGATGTCTTCAGACGATTCGCCAATTGAGCCATGAACAACTATGGCGTCAAGATCAAGCACATCAGAAGTGACAATGGCACTGAATTCAAGAACACTGGCCTCGACACTTATCTTGATACTTTGGGCATCACTCATGAATTCTCAGCTCCGTACATGCCGCAGCAGAATGGCGTCGTGGAACGCAAGAACAGAACACTTATTGAGATGGCCCGGACGATGCTTGATGAATACAAGACTCCAAGAAAGTTCTGGCCTGAAGCCATTGATACTGCATGCCATATCATTAACCGTGTTTATCTTCACAAGCTTCTGAACAAAACATCCTATGAGCTCCTCACTGGTAAGAAGCCAAATGTCAGTTACTTCAGAGTATTTGGTGCCAGGTGCGGGATCAACAATCCTCATCACACTTCAAAATTTGCAATGAAAGCACATGAAGGTTTTATGCTTGGTTACTGAGGGAGTCCTGGATTAGGGGGTGTTCGGATAGCCGGACTATACCTTTGACCGGACTCCTGGACTATGAAGATACAAGATTGAAGACTTTGTCCCGTGTCCGGAAGGGACTTTCCTTGGCGTGGAAGGCAAGCTTAGCGATACGGATATGTAGATCTCCTACCATTGTAACCGACTCTGTGTAACCCTGGCCCTCTCCGGTGTCAATATAAACCGGAGGGTTTTAGGCCATAGGATGAATGACAATCTAGGGTTTAGCCTCCTTGATCTCGTGGTAGATCTACTCTTGTACTACCCATATCATCAATATTAATCAAGTAGGAGGGGTTTTACCTCCATCGAGAGGGCCCGAACCTGGGTAAAAACATCGTGTCCCTTGTCTCCTGTTACCATCCGCCTAGACACACAGTTCAGGACCCCCTACCCGAGATCCGCCGGTTTTGACACCGACATTGGTGCTTTCATTGAGAGTTCCTCTGTGTCATCACCGACAGGCTCGATGGCTCCTACGATCATCAATAGCGATGCAGTCCAGGGTGAGACCTTCCTCCCCGGACAGATCTTCGTCTTCGGCGGCTTCGCACTGCGGGACAATTCACTTGGCTGTCTGGAGCAGATCGAAAGCTACACCCCTGGCGGTCAGGTCAGATTTGGAAGTTTAAACTACACGGCTGACATCCGTGGGGACTTGATCTTCGACGGATTCGAGCCACTGCCGAGCGCGCCGCACTGTCCCGACGAGCATGATCTAGCTCTGCCGCCGAACAGTGCCCTGGAGGCCGCACCCGCATCAGCTCCGACCCTTAATTTGGAGCCAACTACGCCAATCGAGGATGGGTGGT
This sequence comes from Triticum urartu, assembly GCF_003073215.2. Classification (NCBI taxonomy): domain Eukaryota; kingdom Viridiplantae; phylum Streptophyta; class Magnoliopsida; order Poales; family Poaceae; genus Triticum; species Triticum urartu. The sequence continues at coordinate 605,075,528 of NC_053028.1, forward strand.
TGGACACCGCCTCAGGGGCTGCAATCTCTATGACGATCGAGCCGAACACCAGCCCTATTCTCTGCGAAGCCCGTGACTCCAAGGAGTCGGACTCCTCTCCAGACTCCGAGCCCTCCGCGCCCCTACCGATCGAACCCAATTGGGCGCCGATCATGGAGTTCACCGCCATGGACTTCTTTCAGCACTCACCCTTCAGCGATATTCTGAATTCACTAAAGTCTCTCTCTTTATCAGGAGAGCCCTGGCCGGACTATGGTCAGCAAGGTTTGGATGCGAATGATGAAGAAATTCAAAGGCCGAACTAAGAAGCCACTTCGTAGCCACTGTCGATGATTTAACCGACATGCTCGACTTCGACTCCGAAGACATCGACGGTATGGATGCCGATGAAGGAGATGATGAAGAACCAGCGCCTACTAGGCCCTGGAAAGCCACCTCGTCATATGACATATACATGGTGGACACCCCAAAAGAAGGCAATGGCGATGGAACAGAGGAGGATGACCCCTCCAAGAAGCAGCCTAAGCGCCGGCGTCAGCGGCGCCGCTCTAAATCCCCCCAAAGCAAAAACGGTGATTCCGGCACGGGCGATAATAATACCCCGGATAGTGGCGAAGACAACCACCTCCAGCAAGATTCAGCACAGGAGGATGGAGAAGCCAGCCCTCATGAGAGAGCGGCAGACAGAGAGGTTCGAGGATGATAATTATATGCCTCCCTCCGAAGACGAGGCAAGCCTCGACGGCGACGAATTCGTCGTGCCAGAGGATCCCGTCGAGCAAGAGCGTTTTCAACGCAGGCTTATGGCCACGGCAAGAAGCCTCAAGAAAAAATAGCAACATCTTAGAGCTGATCAAGATTTGCTAGTCGACAGATGGACTGAAGTCCTTGTGGCCGAAGAGCATAAACTCGAACGCCCCTCCAAGAGCTACCCAAAGCGCAGGTTGCGACCCCGATTAGAGGAGGAAGCACTTAAACCTACATCACCAGCACTTGATACGGCCGATCGGCCACCTCGTGGCCACGACAGAAAGGCCTCTCGGCCCTCCACTCAAGCCGCACCCCGTATCAAGGCACGGGAAAATGCGCCAGACCTGCGAGATATGTTGGACGACAAGGCAAGGCAAACAAGATCGATCTACGGATCGCGTGGGCGCCCCACGACTCAGGACGGTAACCGTCACACCGGACACAAATCCGGTAGGGCTGAACACAGTAGACAAGGCTCATTGGAGCTACGTCGTGATATAGCCCAGTACAGAGGCGCCGCACACCCACTATGCTTCACAGACGAAGTAATGGATCATCAAATCCCCGAGGGTTTCAAACCCGTAAACATCGAATCATATGATGGCACAACATATCCTGCGGTATGGATCGAGGATTATCTCCTTCATATCCACATGGCCCGCGGCGATGATCTCCACGCCATCAAATACCTCCCACTCAAGCTTAAAGGACCAGCTCGGCATTGGCTTAACAGCTTGCCAGCAGGATCAATCAGTTGTTGGGAGAACCTGGATGCCGCATTTCTCGACAATTTCCAGGGCACTTATGTGCGACCACCAGACGCCGATGACCTAAGCCACGTAATTCAGGAGCCAGAGGAATCGGCCAGGCAATTCTGGACACGGTTCCTAACAAAGAAAAATCAAATAGTCGACTGTCCGGATGCAGAGGCCCTAGCAGCCTTCAAGCATAATATCCGTGACGAGTGGCTTGCCCGGCACCTTGGACAGGAAAAGCCGAAATCTATGGCAGCACTCACGACACTCATGACCCGCTTTTGCACGGGAGAAGACAGCTGGCTTTCTCGTAGCAACAATATGACCAAGAACCCTAGTAATTCGGATACCAGGGACAGTAGTGGCAGGTCGCGTCGCAACAAGCAAAAGCGCCGCATTAACGGCGACAATACTGAGGATACGGCAGTTAATGCCGGATTCAGAGGCTCTAAACCCGGTCAGCGGAAAAAGCCATTCAAAAGAAATACCCCGGGCCCGTCCAGTTTGGACCGAATACTCGACCGCTCATGCCAGATACATGGCACCCCCGAAAAACCAGCCAATCACACCAACAGGGGTTGTTGGGTGTTCAAGCAGGCAGGCAAGTTAAATGCCCAAAGCAGAGACAAGGGGTTGCATAGCGATGATGAGGAGGAGCCCCGGCCGCCGAATAATAGTGGACAGAAAGGTTTTCCCCCACAAGTGCGGACGGTGAACATGATATACGCAACCCACGTCCCCAAGAAGGAGCAGAAGTGTGCGCTAAGGGACGTATACGCGATGGAGCCAGTCGCCCCAAACTTCAACCCATGGTCTTCTTGCCCGATCACTTTTGATCGAAGGGACCACCCCACTAGCATCCGTCATGGAGGATTCGCCGCATTGGTTCTAGACCCAATTATTGACGGATTTCACCTCACTAGAGTCCTTATGGACGGCGGTAGCAGCCTGAACCTGCTTTACCAGGATACAATGCGGAAAATGGGTATCGATCCCTCGAGGATTAAACCCACTAAAACGACCTTTAAAGGCGTCATACCTGGTGTAGAGGGCAACTGTACAGGCTCAGTTACACTTGAAGTGGTCTTCGGATCTCCGGATAATTTCCGAAGCGAGGAGTTAATCTTCGACATAGTCCTGTTCCGCAGTGGCTATCATGCACTGCTCGGGCGAACCGCATTTGCCAAGTTCAATGCGGTGCCGCACTACGCATACCTCAAGCTCAAGATGCCAGGCCCTTGAGGCGTCATCACAGTCAATGGAAACACCGAACGCTCTCTATGAACGGAGGAGCATACGGCGGCTATCACAGCGGAAGTACAAAGCAGCCTCTCAAGGACATTCTCCAGTCCGTCCATTAAACGTCTGGACACCGTCAGGCGCGCCCGGAGTAACCTACAACAAGACCGTCTGGCACGTTCCGAGCAAGCGTAGCAATGCGGCCCCAACCCCAGCCCTCACGAACTTGCGAAACCAGTGTTGCATGTACATAACTACACTCTGGAAATACCATGGGCACAAGGGTAGGGGAACCATCACGGCACGCCCGAAACACGGCTTAAACCGCACTAGGGGCTGCCGATTTCTTAATTTTCTCTTATTTTTCAGGACTCCATTCTTCGGAAGGCTTGTCCGGTAGTACAATTGCTGCACAAACAATACAACCATGGAAGCAGAAAGCTACGCCGCACTATGGAACTCTAAGGTGGTCTCTATAACGAGCAATATACTTGTTTCACATAACATTCCGCAGCTTGCCCCTGGAAAGGACATGTTAAATAGTCTCATCTTTTTCTTATTGCAGTATTTGTATCGTTCTGCTTTGATCGCAGCTTTTTTAAATAAACAATGCATAGCTTCCGTCTATTATTGCATTACTCTTTTTTACGAATATATGTTCATTAATGACATGTTGCACCCATACACTTTGGTACGACCAATATGCCAGGGGCTTAAGTACCCCACAATACGGTGTGAGAAGTCCGAACACTTTCACAAGTGCGGCACCCCGAACTTATAGCATTATATGCATCGGCTCCGAATCATGTCTTGGGTCAATAGTTGGGTTTGCCCGGCTCCTATGTTTTGGTACCTTACGTTCCGTTATATCGGCTAAGGTAGCACTAGGAGAACTACTGTGATTGTGCCCCAGTTGAGCTGGGCTAAGCACCTCAGTAGAGAAAGCTAAAACTGACCGTCATGATGAGGCGAGAGCTGGTCGCTGTTCGAGAGGTTTTCGAGTCCCTAAAGACTTATGCCGCCTAGAGCAAGGAGTCGGCTTTGTCCGGCCTAGGCGTGGATAGCGCCCCGAACTCGGTCTTCCGAACACTAGGGGCTTCGCCGAAATTTAAAATTATAGAATTATATGGCTAAGTGAGAGTGTTCAAGCATTATAGTCCGATTGCCTGGTTCGTTGTGTTGAGCGCCTCCCTCGAAGGACCCAAGAATGGGAAAAAGAGCGCTCATGTTTATCCTGAACACCCCAGCACTCATGGCATGGGGGGCAGAAGCCGACGACTCGCCATCTCTCAAATTTGATGAACGGCCGCACAGAAGGTAATATTTAAATTCAAAAGCGTTGCTTAGCGCATATGAACAAGTTTTCAGCATACAGGATCACAAATGCGAGTTTACTCAAATATTGCATCTTTGGAGCATTCATCCGCTATAATGCGGGAACCCTTCAGGACGCCCTCATAATACGCTTCCGGGACGCGATGCTCCTTGCCCGGCGGCGGCCCGTCCTTCACCAGCTTCTCCGCATCCATCTTGCCCCGGTGCACTTTAGCACGGGCAAGCGCCCTACGAGCACCTTCGATGCAGACGAAGCGCTTGATTACTTCAAGCCGTGGACATGCATCCACCAGCCGCCTCACCAGCCTGAAGTAGCTCCCAGGCAGAGCCTCTCCAGGCCAAAGCCGAACTATGAGGCCCTTTATGGCCTGTTCGGCCACCTTGTGGAGCTCGACCATTTGCTTCAGCTGGTCGCTCAAAGGCACCAGGTGTCCGGCCTCAGCATACTGAGACAAGAACACCTTCTCCGTCGAGCTCCCCTCCTCGGCTCGGTAGTAGGCGGCGGCATCAGACGCACTACGGGGCAAATCTATGAATGCTCCTGGAGAGCTCCGGACTCGGGTAAGTAACAAGTAATTCACTTTCACGTGCTTGCTTTGCATAATGAATGCCTTACCCGCCGCTATCTTCTTCATATCTCCAATTTCTTGGAGGGCTTTCTGGGCTTCGGCCTTGGCAGACTTCACGCTTTCGAGGGCTACCGCAAGCTCGGACGCTTGCGTCTTCGAGTCAAGATCCAAACTCTCGTGTTTTTTCACAAGAGCCTAGAGCTCTTTCTGCACCTCCTCCACCCGCGCCTCCTGCTTCCCTCTCTCCGTGCACTCCGCGGCCGCTCTATTTTCGGCCTCGGATAGCGCTTTCTTAAGGGTTGCCACCTCGGTCGTGGCCTCTATAATAGCACGTTGATCCTGTCATTTTTTGCAACCACATCTTCTCTATATACTTGCGCAAGGTATTACTTACCTTCCTTCTCCTCGAGTTGCCTCTTGGCATGGCCGAGCTCGTTCTCGGACCGCGCGAGGTTTTTCTTCAGCGTATCCACCTCCACAGTCAGTGCCGAACAGAGCATATTGACTTGATTATGTTAGACTCCTGCGAATGTTATTAGATCCTCTATTTGGCTTTTCTTTTCGAACGCCGAACAGAGCATCGGGGGCTACTGTCTATGTGGTAATATTTTTACATATTCTTTACTTACCTCAAAGCCTGTTAGAAGGCTGGCACAGGCTTCAGTCAGTCCCTCTTGGCGGACTGAACCTTCTAGATCACCGCACTCATTAATGGTGCGGTGCTCCTCGTCGATGGAGGCGCCTTGGAGCGCCTCCAACAGATTGTCCGGCGCCTCCGGTTGGACGGGGGTCACCGGCACGGTGGGCTTGCTCCTCTTGGAAGGAGGTCCCCCGCCGACTCTGGAACCTTTGAAGGTTCCGGAGCGGTGTCCGGCCTAGAGCGGACTTGGAGCCCTGGGGGGTTTCATCCCCTTTACTCCTGGAGTCCGGGAGGTCGCTTGCGGCGCCTCCAGGACCAAACCTTCCTCCCGGCTTGGAACCTGTTGGGACACTTCGGTGTCGGTCGTTAGGGCAGGGGGAGGATCCGTTCGGAAGCGAGGTTCACATCCGACGAGTCCAGTGAGCCGCTCGACGACGCGTCGAGCCGGTCTTTGGGTGGGCTGCATAAACATATTCGACATAAGGGAAAACTGTGCAATAAACGTATACTATGAATTACTCTGGTATCCGGATACTTACGATTTTGCCAGGGGCTTGGCCCTTGGCGACCACTCCTCTCCGCCGTCGTCGGCGTCGGTGGAGTAGTCCGGAGGAAGGGTTTTCCCCTTCTTGGACCCTCCAGCCTCCCCAGAGAGGGCGGCCTTCCTTTTCTTCTCTCGTCCCGCTGGAGGGGGAGAGGTCTCTTCTTCTTCCTCCTCGTCTTCACTGGAGGAATGCGCCTCGGAACCGTCGGATGATGGATCCGACACCTCCTGGCGCCGGGCACTCTTTCGAGTCCCCGTGGCCTTTTTCACGACCTTCTTCTCGGGAACCACATAGGGTGCCGGAACCAGCAGCTTCGCCAAGCGAGCGTCCGCTGGGCCTTCGGGCAAAGGAGCTGGACAATTGATTTGTCGGGACGTCCCCTGCCAATCCTGTCAAAGGTAAGGGAGCTTAGATCCCGCATGGAGTCAAACTATGAAAAACTGATACACTGTAAAAGGGAAAAACAGCTTACCGCATGAGCGTGACGCTGCGTACTGAATCCGCGATCCTCGGTAGCGAATGAGGGGGCCTCGGCGCTCTTGAAAAGCACCTTCCAGGCATTTTCGTACGTCGTGTCGAAGAGCCTGCTCAGAGTTTGGTGCCGTGCCGGGTCGAACTCCCACAGGTTGAAAGCCCGTTGTTGACATGGGAGGATCAGGCGGATGAGCATAACCTGGACTACGTTGACAAGTTTGAGCTTCTTGTCCACCAGGGTTTGGACGCATGTTTGGAGTCTGGTCAGCTCTCCTTTTTATCCCACGACAGGCCCGTCTCCTTCCAGGAGGTGAGCCGCGTAGGGGATCTGGATTGAAACTCAGGGGCTGTGACCCATTCGGGGTCGCGTGGCTCGTTGATGTAAAACCACCCCGATTAGCACCCCTTCAGGGTCTCCACAAAGGAGCCCTTGAGCCATAAGACATTGGCCATCTTGCCCACCATGGCGCCTCCGCACTCCGCCTGGTTGCCGCGCACCACCTTCGGCTTGACATTGAAAGTCTTGAGCCATAGGCCGAAATGGGGGCGGATGCGGAGGAAAGCCTCGCACACGACGATAAACGCCGAGATGTTGAGGACAAAGTTCGGGGCCAGATCGTGGAAATCCAGGCCATAGTAGAACATGAGCCCCCGGACAAATGGGTGAAGAGGGAAGCCCAGTCCGCGGAGGAAATGGGGGAGGAACACCACCCTCTCATGGGGCCTAGGGGTTGGGATGAGCTTCCCCTTTTCGGGAAGCCGGTACGCAATGTCGTTAGACAAGTATCCGTCCTTCCTCAGTTTTTTGATGTGTCCCTCCGTAATGAAGGAGACTATCCACTTGCCTCCTGCTCCGGACATGGCTGGAGAAGGTTGAGGTGGGGAGTGCGGACTTGGGCGCTGTCGGTGTCAAAACCGGCGGATCTCGGGTAGGGGGTCCCGAACTGTGCGTCTAGGCCGGATGGTAACAGGAGGCAAGGGACACGAAGTTTTACCCAAGTTCGGGCCCTCTCAATGGAGGTAAAACCCTACGTACTGCTTGATTAATATTGATGATATGGGTAGTACAAGAGTAGATCTACCACGAGATCAGAGAGGCTAAACCCTAGAAGCTAGCCTATGGTATGATTGTTGATGTGTCTGTCGTCCTACGGACTAAAACCCTCCGGTTTATATAGACACCGGATAGGGTTAGGGTTACATAGAGTCAGTTACAATGGTAGGAGATCTGAATATCTGTATTGCCAAGCTTGCCTTCCACGCCAAGGAAAGTCCCTTCCAGACACGGGACGAAGTCTTCAATCTTGTATCTTCATAGTCCTGGAATCCGGCTGAAGGTATTGTCCGGCCATCCAGACACCCCCTAATCCAGGACTCCCTTAGTAGCCCCCGAACCAGGCTTCAATGACGATGAGTCCGGCGCGCAAAATGTCTTCGACATTGCAAGGCGGGTTCTCCTCCAAATTCCATGTACCTGTTGAATAAAGTCCGGTTTCTTGTAGATGTTGCGCTCCTTGGCTTCTGCACCCAATAATGGCCGCTCCCCACGTGTCAAACGAATATGAAAGGTCTGAGTGTTTTTACATTCACACCCCTAGCCGCGTAAACAAGCCGACCTATTTAAGGAGACGAGGATTTAGATCCAAACCACACCTTCCCCCTTCGCGAGTGTTCATCAGAGCGCATTCGACAAAGATCCATTCCACCATGGCTAGCCGTCGCAACTCCTCCTCCCGCCCTTCTAGCCCTAAGCCTGGATATTGGGAAAGATGCTCCATCCCGCATAGCGAGTTAGTGATGCTCCAGACCAAGGGATTTCTCCCCCCGGCCTATATGATCCCGGTTCGAGCCGGTCTTGCCATCTATAATGGCGGAGAGCAAGCGGAGAGTGCCCCTAATCCCTCCAAAGGAGAGCGGGTGTGCCTCATCCCTTATTTAATAAGGGGGCTCGGATTTCCAATCCATCCATTTCTCCGGGGGCTGCTGGAGTTCTACGGCCTCCAGCTACATCATCTCACGCCTGCCTCAGTATTGCATATCGCGGGCTTTGTAGCCCTCTGCGAGCTGTTCTTGGGTGTTGAAGCTCATTTCAGACTGTGGAGGGAGCTATTTTGCCTCGTACCCCGTTCCAAGAAGGGTTCTATGTATCAAGTGGGCGGAGCCGAAGTATGGCGCATCGCGGGGACCGGCTATCTGTCCGGAACCCCAAAGAAGGCGTCCGAAGACTGGCCCTCGGAATGGTTTTACATAGAAGACGTCCCGCAGCCGGATCCTCTGTCCGGATCGGCCTCCCTGAATTCAACAATGCTCCCTTAAAGAAGCGCCTAAGCTGGCGCCCACAGAGCCCTCATAGGGAAAGTGACAGGGACGTTGTTTACCTGATGGGCCGGATAAGATTGTTAGCTCATTCCGGACTAACCATGATCGGGGTCATGGCTGCATGCATCATGCGAGGGGTGCAGCCGCTACAGTATAGAGGCCACCCCATGTGGGATTTCAACGGGGAGGACGACACCACCCGCTACGGCCGTAAGGGGCCGGATTCGGCTGCGGCTCTAATAAAGACCTTGTCCGCTTTGTACAAGGGAGAAGAGGAGGATTTTCTCCATGTAGACCCAAAGGGTGGATTTTCCATGTACAATCCTGCAAGCTGGGTGAGTGATCACATCTTGCCCATCTGTTTTATATCCCCATTGTCAAATATTTAATCTTAGTGATTTCGACGCAGGAACTACGCCAGGCTGTTAAAGAAATAAACAGCCCTCCTCCACAACCCGAGGACCCAGGACGGTCCCTCAACCCGGACTCGCAAGAGGATCCGGAGCTTTTGGTGGATCTGATTGATGGAGTATTCCATCAATTGAGCAAGGACAACGCCCTGGTGACCATTACAGCCGATTATCCAGGGCTAATCCCGGCCTCCCAGAAACGGGAGGCCGAACCTGCGGCGACAAGCCAACGAGGGGCCGCAGGGCCCCGTGGGCAGAAAAGAGGTGCAGTCCGGACCGGGGCGTCAGCGCAAAGGTATGGCGCACCGCCTTATCCTAGGGGTCGTACCTTCAGGGCATATTAACACTTGTGCCCTCTTCAGGACAAAGAGACCTCGCCGAACTATATTCAGAGAGACCGCCAATCACGCCTCCACCAACCAGGCTCCAAAGCCTGGCCCGGAAGCGGGGCCGAACACAAGGCGCGCACCGGACGCTCCTCCGACGGAGGATGTGGACAGGTTGTCTGCCACCAACTCTGAGGTGGAGAGTGCCATGAACCACAGGCGTCGCCAGACAATTCTTCGCGACGCTTGTTTCTCCCAAGAGGCGTTAGATGCCTTTAAGTCGGGAGATGTGTACCTCCGTGCCGCTCAAAATGGTCTAACCAAAGCCACGGAGCGATATGTAAAAGACATACGGGTAAGAAAATTTAGGTAATTATATATATACTAGTAGCCCTCGAGACTTGAAACAGTTAAAATAACTAATTTAAGGATCATTTGTTATGCAGGTTCTTACAGAAAAGAATTCCCTACTGTCCAAGGAGCTGGAAGAGTGCAAAGCCCAACTTGAGGCCACACTAGCCGCGGCAGGGGAGCCTAAGGAGGCCCCCTCTGGTAATATACACTTCGAAAGATAAGTATTTTGTGAAGCACGACTTTGGTGCGAATGAGACAAATGAAATTGCAGATGGCGCCGGATTGGATCCGGAAAGGCAAAACCTCCTACGCCAGCTAAAGGCTGGTTAGAGGGTGCTGCTAAAGGTGATGGGGGAGAAGAACGATCTCCGAGATGCCAACACCAAGCTGGGCGTCGAGCTGAAAGATGTTCGTGCCCAGCTGTCAGACTCCGTGAAGGAGAATCAGCGTCTTCGGCACGGCATATTTAGTAAGTGCTTGAACGAACCTTTTGAAAGAAAGTTTGGCGGGGAAGTCGACTAACAGAGCAATGTCTGTAGGTGTGCTGACAGGCCGTCCTACAGAGGAGATGCCCGATTCTACGGGTGACCTTCTTCCCGAGCTCTCGCAACTGCTCGATCGAGTTCGGCAGGCGATGCGAGGCGTCGCCCAGGCCCTGTGGCCATCCGTCTCCATGCCCGAAGGTCTTGGAGAGCTTGCGGAGAAGCTAAAAAGGAGCACGGCGGCGCTTCCGATTGTGGAAGATATCAGCCTGCCGTCAAGGCGCTAGGGAGGCCTGGGCCATGGTGAAGACGCGGTACGCAAAGGCTGACCCCAACCACATGGCCGAGGTCGGTCCTATAGGGCCCGATGGGAAGGAGATCCCTGTAAGCTTAGTATACGGCCAACTAGAGTGGGCCGCAAAGTATTCCCAGCAGGACTGTAAATTAGACAGCCTGTTAGATGGTATTGAAGAGGAATACGATCAGTCAAAATGACTATGTAATTTAGTTGACATTTATAATGCCTTCTAGCCGGATTGTAGATCATTTGTCATGGCCGACCTTTTCGCTTCAGCCTCGGGACCTGACGGTCCAGAGTGTGTCCAAATTCCCATGGGGTTATACAGGAACCGGGGAATGCATGGAGACCAGGCGTAGAGGTCATTAGTGCGTGAACAGACAAGTGCCCGACTAGTTATGTTATATTACATGGTTAGTAAGAAACATCTTCCAGGGAGAATAGTTCCGTTAGGGGTTCCTTTCCCTGGGAGGCATGCCCTAAGGTGCATGTCCATGCTGCGAAAAGAAACGCAGGAAAAACATCTAGGGGCGTATAGATAAGAATAAAAAAGATCATCTTTAGTTCACCGACCGAATATTCCCTTAAGAACGCTAGCTTTCGGCTTCACTCAGTCTGAGGTACACGTCCGGCTGACCCGGCAGTAACAACCGCAGAGGTGCTCCCTTTACCACCTAGCCGAACAATCGGGAACGTAGGGGTAAGCACAGGAGCCAGGCAACCCATCTTGGCCAAAACTTAAGTCATATCGATGCATATAATGGTGAATAAAAGGTACATGCGGAAGTGTGACGCATTTGTTGGGCATGAAGCCCGTATGAATAAGCTTCTGTTTTAAAGAAGCCCCCAGGTTTAATGAGCGCGGATGGCGCGTCACTTTATGAGCCTTTAAGGGCTATAAGAGAGAGAGAGAAGAAGAAGAAAAACGCAAGATAGAAAATATATAAAAAATGGACAGAGGAAGGAGACGAACATAGAGTCCGGCGCTAGGCATAGAATCTTCGAAGATGGGCTGCGTTCCATGGGTTCGGCTCGAGTCGGTTATCCGATGCATCTCGCAGGCGGTACGCTCCACCAGTCAGGACTTGGTCAATTATGAAGGGACCTTCCCACTTGGGCTTGAGTTTGTCCTTTTTCTTGTTCGGTGGTCGTAGAACTAATTCGCCAACATTGTAATTTTTGGCCTGTACTTCTCTGCTTTGGTATCTTCGAGCCTGCTGTTGATAGAATGCGGAACGGGATTTTGCCACGTCACGCTCCTCCTCCAATGCGCCTAAGTTGTCCTGCCGATCGAGCTCGGCTTCTCTTTCTTCATACATGCGCACTCGAGGTGAGTCATGAATTATGTCGCAGGGAAAAACTGCCTCTGCGCCGTACACCATAAAGAATGGTGTGTATCCGGTGGTGCGATTCGGCTTGGTCTGCAGCCCCTAGAGTACGGAGTCGAGCTCCTCTACCCAGTGCGTGTTAGATTCCTTGAGGGACCGCACTAATCTAGGTTTAATGCCGCTCATGATAAGACCATTTGCACGTTCGAACTGGTCGTTAGTTTGTGGGTGATAGACGGAAGCATAGTCGAGCTTGATGTCCATGTTTTTGCACCAGAGTTTTACCTCGTCGGCCGTGAAGTTCGTGCCGTTATCGGTGATGATGCTGTGGGGAACGCCGAACGGTGTACGACCCCGGATATAAAGTCTATCACCTGTCCAGATTCGGCCGTCTTAACAGGCTTGGCTTCTATCCATTTGGTGAATTTATCCACCATGACCAGTAAGTATTTTGGCTTGTGGGTGCCGCCTTTAAGGGGTCCAACCATGTCAAGCCCCCAAACCGCGAAGGGCCAAGTAATAGGGATAGTTCGGAGGGCGGTGGGTGGCATATGGCTTTGGTTTGCAAAGAGCTGGCAACCGGTGCATCGTTGGACTAAGTCCTGAGCGTCTGCCCGGGCCGTCGGCCAATAAAAGCCTGTACGGAAGGCCTTGCTTACAAGAGACCGAGCTGCAGCGTGATGACCGCCCAGTCCGGCATGAATTTCAGCCAGGAGGTTCCGCCCCTCCTCTTCGGAGATGCACCTTTGAAGGACTCCGGTAGTGCTTTTCTTATAAAGCTCTCCCTCGTGGACTCTATAGGCTATGGATCGCCGCACTATGCAGCGTGCCTCATTTTGGTCCTCGGGGAGTTCCTTCCTAGTGAGGTAGGCGAGGAATGGTTCTATCCACGGGGCGATGACGGCCATTATTACATGGGCTGAAGGTGTTATTTCATTAGCAGAGCCTCCGATTGTGTCAGAATGTTCGGTGTCGGGCAGTGCGGTTGGGTCCGGGGTGTTATTGTTTGGCTCCCCTTCCCATACTACGGATGGCTTGAACAGCCTTTCCAAGAAGATGTTGGGGGGGACTACATCGCATTTTGCGCCGATGCGTGCCAGGACATCTGCCGCCTGATTATTTTCCCGGGCTATATGGTGAAATTCAAGCCCCTCGAACTGAGCTAACATTTTTAGGACGGCGTTGCGGTAAGCTGCCATTTTTGGATCCTTGGCATCGAAGTCTCCATTTATTTGGGATATTGCGAGGTTCGAGTTCCCGTGCACCTCTAGGCATTGAATGCCCATGGATACTGCCATCTGGAGACCATGTAAAAGGGCCTCATATTCGGCTGCGTTGTTGGAGTCTGTGTACATAATCCGGAGTATGTATTGAACTGTGTCTCCTGTGGGGGACGTCAAAATGACGCCAGCCCCCAGTCCGGCCAACATCTTGGAGCCGTCGAAATGCATGATCCAATTTGAATATGTGCCGTACTCTTTAGGGAGTTCGGCCTCCGTCAATGTCTGAATCATGTCTGATATGTTGCGCCAGCGTTTTTAGCCCGAAGGGCATTGTGTTGAAGCAGAATGGGCCGTATGGTGTGATGAATGCCGTTGCGGCTTGGTCTGATTCTGCCATCTTGATTTGATGGTAGCCGGAATATGCATCGAGGAAACACAACGAATCGTGTCCTGTGGTAGCGTCGATAATTTGATTGATGTGGGGGAGGGGGAAGGGATCCTTTGGGCAAGCCTTGTTAAGGTCTTTAAAATCAACACACAGGCGCCAGCATTTGTCCTTCTTTGGTACCATCACCAGGTTTGCTAGCCAGTCCGGATGTTTTATATCTCTGATGAATCCGGCATCCAATAGCTTTGCTAGCTCCTCTCCCATGGCCTGTCTCTTAGGTTCGGAAAAACGCCGAAGAGCCTGTTTGACAGGTTTGAATTCTGTTTGGATATTTAAGCTGTGCTCGGCCAGCCTACGTGGGATTCCTGGCATGTCTGAAGGGTGCCAGGCGAAAATGTCCCAGTTCTCTCGTAGGAACTCTCGCAGTGCGGCGTCTACATCAGGGTTTAACTGTGCCCCGATGGAAGCTGTTTTATTGGGGTCCGTTGGATGGACTTGGAATTTGACTATTTCGTCCGCTGGTTTAAAGGAGGTGGACTTGGATCTTTTGTCGAGTACCACGTCGTCCCTATTCACTGTAGAGCGTAGCGCAGTCAGTTCCTCAGCCGCTAGGGCTTCGGATAGTGCCTCGAGGGCCAGTGCAGCTGTCTTGTTTTCGGCGCGGAGTGCTATGTCCGGATCACGAGCGAGAGTGATGATCCCGTTGGGCCCGGGCATCTTGAGCTTCATGTACCCGTAATGGGGTATTGCTTGGAATTTTGTAAACGCTTCCCGCCCTAGCAGAGCGTGATAACCGCTGCTGAACGGGGACACATGGAACGTGACCTCTTCGGACCTGTAATTATCCGGCGTGCCGAACACCACATCTAGTGTGATTTTTCCCGTACAGTGCGCTTCCCGACTGGGGATTATTCCTCTAAAGGTTGTGCTGCTTCGCTCGATGCGGTTCCAGTCTATTTCCACTTTTTGAAGAGTTTCCTCATAAATGAGGTTCAATCCACTGCCGCCGTCCATGAGTACCTTGGTAAGATGAAAGCTGTCCACTATTGGACTGAGGACCAATGCGGCTGGTGCTCGGGCTGTTCGGAATTTAGGTTCATCACTGGCGTTAAAGGTAATAGCCGTGTCACTCCATGGGTTTATTGTTGCTACTTGGTAGACTTCGGCAAGGCTGGGGAGTGTCCTTTTTCGCATATTATTTGATGTGAAGGTCTCGAAGACTTTTAATACCGTATTGGTGTCTCTGGGGTGGCTTTCTATGGCATCCAGAATTAGGAGATTTTCGCCAATTTTCGCCACCTGCCAGAGTATCCAACGTGCTCTAAGGCTGTGAGTTGGTGTGGCGTCCTCTGTACTGTGAATTTTACAGGGTCCATTAAGCCATCCTTCCAATACGGTTCCATGCCCTGTAGAGGGTTTTTGCTTTTTGGTTTTTGACCCGGGTGTTTGGCAATGATGCACCCTTTTATTTCGGACTGGGTTTGCATTCAGGGCCGGATTGTCCCAAAATTTTATTTCGGGTTTTCGGGCGCTTTCCATCGCACAGTACTTTCGTACTATGGATGCCAAGTCAGCGAAGCGTGTAATATCACGGCGACTTATGGCGTTGAGGATTCCCTTGTCCATGCAATTATTGCAGAAGAATGAAATCGCGTCTTCCTCGCGGCAGTCCTTTATCCTGTTCATAACCAGGAGGAATCTGGCCCAGTAATGATGTACCGTTTCTTCGGGCTCTTGCCTAATTTGGGATAGATCGCTAATGTTCGGGTGGGTGGGTGGACTTAATTCCGAAGCCTCACCCCATCTGAGGCTCAGAGGCCGAGGAATTTCTGAATTCGAAAATTTGGATTCCTGGATGTTGTCCAATGAACCCAGTCCGTCGCCTGATTCTAAGTTCAGGTCTTGAGTGATATCCTCCCCTCCGCGGGTATCCGACTTGGAGGGATCGGGAATCCGGACGTAATGAGTCCTTAAGATAGATGAAGGGTTGCCGCACTGTCCCTCTACCACGGCAATGTGATGGGTGACTTGGGGAGAGTTAATCTCTCTCAGATCGGGTTTAGGCCCAATCTGGTCGTAATCCGTAGCGACTCACAGGGCGGCGAAGCAATCCAAGAGCTCGTTTATGGAGGAGAGCTCCATTGGATCTAACTGCTCAGTGAGTTCCAAGCTGACATGAAGATTGTTTTAGATGGCCCGAGAGGTCATTGTCGGCGCAGAAGCTGAACGGGTGATCATAAGAAAACCACCTAGCCGGAGGGTTTGGCCGACAGCCAAAGCTCCCTTAGCAACAGTGCCATCTTTAAAGACGGGGCAAGGCATCCTTCCTGATGGCGACGACACAGAGGAACTCTCAATGAAAGCACCAATGTCGGTGTCAAAACCGGTGGATCTCGGGTAGGGGGTCCCGAACTGTGCGTCTAGGCAGGATGGTAATAGGAGGCAAGGGACACGAAGTTTTACCCAGGTCCGGGCCCTCTCGATGGAGGTAAAACCCTACGTCCTGCTTGATTAATATTGATGATATGGGTAGTACAAGAGTAGATCTACCACGAGATCGGAGAGGCTAACCCTAAAAGCTAGCCTATGGTATGATTTGTTGTTGTCTATGTTGTCCTACGGACTAAAAAACCCTCTGTTTATATAGACACCGGAGAGAGGGTTAGGGTTACACAAGGTCGGTTACAAAGGAGGAGATATCCATATACGTATTGCCTAGCTTGCCTTCCACGCGAAGTAGAGTCCCATCCGGACATGAGACGAAGTCTTCAATCTTGTATCTTGTATCTTCATAGTCTAACAGTCCGGCCAATGGAGATAGTCCGGCTGTCGGGAGACCCCCTAATCTAGGACTCCCTCAGGGATGCTTGTTCAAGTAAGAACAACACCCAAGCACCGGTCCACCCACATGTCAAATTATCAAAGTACCGAACGCGAATCATATGAACATGATGAAAACTAGCTTGACGATATTCCCATGTGTCCTCGGGAGCGCTTTTCCTTATATAAGAGTTTGTCCAGGCTTGTCCTTTGCTACAAAAAGGAAAGGGCCACCTTGCTGCACTTTATTTACTTTTGTTACTTGTTGCTCGTTACAAATTATCTTATCACAAAACTATCTGTTACCACTTATTTCAGTACTTGCAGAGAATACATTGCTGAAAACCGCTTATCATTTCCTTCTGCTCCTCGTTGGGTTCGACACTCTTACTTATCGAAAGGACTATGATAGATCCCCTATACTTGTGGGTCATCAATCCCCTATACTTGTGGGTTATCAAGACTATTTTCTGGCGCCGTTGCCGGGGAGGAATAGCGTGGGGTGAATATTCTCGTGTGTGCTTGTTTGCTTTATCACTAAGTAATTTTTATTTGCTGTTCTTAGTTGTTCTTTATCTTTAGTTATGGATATGGAACACGAAATACCAAAAAAATTAGGTGTACTTTCTGCTCATGGAGATGGGGAACCTCCTAAAACCCTCGATGCTGGTTACGTGAAAGATATTATGTACTACTTTAATAATCCTGAGAAAACCCCATTCAATAATGTAATGGGAGTAACGTTGGATCAACATGAATACTTTAGGGATTACCGCTTGACACAAAAATGGAAACTATTATGGGATCAAATTCATATATTGAAGTGGTATGCTAGGCAACTATGCTTGAGATATGATTATACTTGTTGCCCTAGGATGAAGGCTCCACACCTTCCCTTTTTATGCGAATTTAATGATAATAAAACCTTAGCTTTTTATGCTAATGGTATATATGATTACTATGTTGTGGAACAAATAGAAGAATTTGTTGCTTTTATGGGTGCTTATGAAATTGAATCTATGTTTAAAGAGTTTGAAGATTTTGATGATTCGGTTTATAGACCTGAAAATTTAGCTATCCTTAAATATTGCTATGAGAATTATGAATACAATTCCGATATTAATGCACTTATTGAGAAATCTCCACTGTCCAAGAAGAGACTAATATTTTGCAGGAATCTATGGAAGAAGAAGTTGATGAAAGTGTGATCACCCGTGCCCACCTTCTAATGAGAGTAACTCTTCAACTAATACATTGTTTAATTCCCCTTCATGCTTACCGAAGGATGAATGCTATGATAATTGCTATGATCTCGTTGATTCTTTTGTAATATCCCTTTTTGATGATGCTAGCTATGCTTGTGGCCAAGATGCCAATATGAATTATGCTTATGGAGATGAACTTGCTATAGTTCCTTATGTTAAACATGAAATTGCTGCTATTGCACCCACGCATGATAGTCCTATTATCTTTTTGAATTCTCCCAACTACACTATATCGGAGAAGTTTACCCTTATTAAGGATTATATTGATGGGTTGCATTATACCGTTGCACATGATGATTTTGATGAATATAATATGCATGTGCTCACTGCTCCTACTTGCAATTATTATGAGAGAGGAACTATATCTCCACCTCTCTATGTTTCCCACATGATAAAATTGCAAGAAACTGTTTATACTATGCATATTGGCCTTTACTTTGTGTGCATGAATTGTTCTTTTATGACATGCCGATGCATAGGAAGAGAGTTAGACTTCGTTGTTGCATGATATATGTTACTTTGTGCTCACTAGTAAATTAAAAATCATTGTTAATTAAAATTGGCTTTGATATACCTTGGGATCCGGGTGGATCCATTACTTGAGCACTATATGCCTAGCTTAATGGCTTTAAAGAAATCCCTGCCTGGGAGACAACCCGGAAGTTTTAGAGAGTCATTTATTTCTATTGAGTGCTTTCATATAGTTTAAAAACAACAAAAATAAAGAGGGGAACCTAAAACTTTTTCAAAAAGGAAAGTGAAAGTGAGAAAGACAAACATTGTTGAAGTGGGAGAGCTCCTTGAACTTTGTTCATGCTCACGGCAACTTTGTGAATCTTGATTACAGAAACTTTTCAACAAAAATAATTATCCCCTTTTACAATTCGATTGTATTATAAAAATAATGTGCCAAGGTTTGCCTTTAGGATGTTTACATTTGCTTGATTGTTTGTATGGTGCAGGACAGAAACTTTGGCTGTAGTGCGCGATTTTACATTTTTAGATGGAACTTCAAATGGTTCTGATTCTTTTTGCACTGTCTTTCTATACAAATTGTTTATGTTTCCTAATTTTGGTAGAATTTTTCAAGTATCAGAAGTATGGTGAATGTTCAGATTATTACAGACTGTTCTGTTTTAGATAGATTCGGTTTTTGATGCATAGTTTGCTTGTTTTTATGAAACTATCGATTCATATCAGTGGATTAAGCCATGAAAAAACTATATTAAAGTAGACAGAATGCAAAAAAATATGAATTGGTTTGCAACAGTACTTAGAGTAGTGATTTGCTTTATTATACTAATGGATCTTACCGAGTTTTCTGTTGAAGTTTTGTGTGGATGAAGTGTTCGATGATCGAGAAGGTCTCGATGTGAGAAGAAGGAAGAGAGGCAAGAGCTCAAGCTTGGGGATGCCCGAGGCACCCCAAGTAAATATTCAAGGAGACTCAAGCGTCTAAGCTCGGGGATGCCCCGGAAGGCATCCCCTCTTTCTTCAACAAGTATCGGTATGTTTTCGGATTCGTTTCGTTCATGTGATATGTGCAATCTTGGAGCGTCTTTTGCATTTAGTTTTCATTTTCCTTTTATACACCATGCTGGTATGAGATAGTCCTTGGTTGATTTATAGAATGCTCATTACACTTCACTTATATCTTTTGAGTATGGCTTTATAGAATGATTCATGTGCTTCGCTTATATCATTTGAAGTTTGGATTGCCTGGTTCTCTTTACATAGAAAACCACCATTTGTAGAGTGCTATTTTGCTTCACTTATATTTGTTAGAGTGTGGGCACATATTTTGTAGAAAGAAATAAACTCTCTTGCTTCACTTATATCTATTTAGAGAGATGACAGGAATTGGTCATTCACATGGTTAGTCACAAAATCCTACATAAACTTGTAGATCAGTGAATATGATATGTTTGATTCCTTGCAATAGTTTTGCGATATAAAGATGGTGATATTAGAGTCATGCTAGTGGGTAGTTGTGGATTAGTAGAAATACTTGTGCTGAGGTTTGTGATTCTCGTAGCATGCACGTATGGTGAACCGTTATGTAACAAAGTCGGAGCATGATTTATTTATTTATTGTTTTCCTTATGAGTGGTGGTCGGGGACGAGCGATGGTCTTTTCCTACCAATCTATCCCCCTAGGAGCATGCACGTAGTAATTTTTTTTGATGACTAATAGATTTTTGCAATAAGTATGTGAGTTCTTTATGACTAATGTTGAGTCCATGGATTATACGCACTCTCACCCTTCCACCATTGCTAGCCTCTCTAGTATCGCGCAACTTTCGCCGGTACCTTAAACCCACCATATACCTTCCTCAAAACAGCCACCATACAACCCATTATGGCATTTTCATAGCCATTCCGAGATATATTGCCATGCAACTTCCATCATCATCATATACATGACTTGAGCATCATTGTCATATTGCTTTGCATGATCGTAAGATAGCTAGCATGATATTTTCATGGCTTGTCCGTTTTTTGATGTCATTGCTACGCTAGATCATTGCACATCCCGGTACACCGCCGGAGGCATTCATATAGAGTCATATCTTTGTTCTAGCATCGAGTTGTAATATTGAGTTGTAAGTAAATAAAAGTGTGATGATCATCATTATTAGAGCATTGTCCCAGTGAGGAAAGGATGATGGAGACTATGATTCCCCCACAAGTCGGGATGAGACTCCGGGACTTTAAACAAAAAAATAAAAGAGGCCAAAGAAACCCAAATAAAAAAAGAGGCCAAAGAAGCCCAAAAAAGAGAAAAAAATAAAATTAAAAAACAAAAAAATGAGAGAAAAAGAGAGAAGGGGCAATGCTACTATCCTTTTACCACACTTGTGCTTCAGACTAGCACCATGTTCTTCATATAGAGAGTCTCTTGAGTTATCACTTGCATATACTAGTGGGAATTTTTCATTATAGAACTTGGATTGTATATTCCGATGATGGGCTTCCTCAAATGCCCGAGGTCTTCATGAGCAAGCAAATTGGATGCACACCCACTTAGTTTTAGTCTGAGCTTTCATACACTTATATCTCTTAGTGCATCTGTTGCATGGCAATCCCTACTCACTCACATTGATATCTATTGATGGGCATCTGAGCTTTCATACCCGCTGATACGCCTAGTTGTTGTGAAACTTTCTCCCTTTTTGTCTTCTCCACACAACCTCCACTATCATATTCTATCTATACCTATTAATAAAGCAAGGTGCGTTTCTCCAATTTTTTCATCCGTTCACCGCCAAAAGATTAATTTTTTCCCCTCTATCCGAGGTGGTACTAAACTTTCATACTCCATCTGTTGGTAAAGGAAAAACGATTTATGCAGAATTTTGTACATGGGTTGCGCGCCCTATGGCCCAGTAAAGTCAGCCCATATTTTCCTGCCCACGCAGCAATAAATAAATTCTATTTCCCGCTCAATGCGGAAACTAATTAAAACTACGCACAGAGCGTCCAAGACTAGGCAGGTCATTTTTCTATGTGTTCCTATTGCAAGTCTATTTCATTCATTTTTTCAGAAATTCAAAAAATTTAAAAAAATGTTCGCAATTGTAATTTTTCAATTTTTATTCAAAATTTCGTAAAAAATACAATTAAAAAAATGTGTTCCTACTCTGCAAAATGTTTGGATTTTTTGTCGTGACAAAATTTATTCAAACATAAATTACAAAAATATTCCCATTTTTTAAGAAATGTTTGTATTTTTAAAAATTGTTCAACATTTAAACAAATGCATTTTAAAAAAATCAAATTAAAAAATATTCTTGTTTTAATGATATGTTTAAAAATTGAAAATAAAGTTTGCATTAAAGAAACACATTTTCTAAAATTCTTCTGCATTTTTAAAACATTTTCAAAAGAATCGTCCATAATTTGGAAAATAATTTAAGTTGCCAAGTATATTCGGTAGTTCATGTTATGAATTCCACGATTGTGTTCCTATTTAAATATGTTTGAAATTATAATTTTTTGTCATTCCGATTTTTTCAGAATATAAAATATTATTCCCTTTTTTGAAATTTTTTGGATTTTTCAAAAAATAATTCAAGATTTAAAAATGTTACAAATTAGAATTATTGCTTTATTGATATGTTCAAAAATTGAAAATAATATTTACATTAAAAGACAAATTTCTAAATTTCTTCTATATGTTCAAAAAAACGTGTCGAATCTCGCGTTGCATTATATTCTTTTATATTTATGCTGACCATTGGTTAGCAGAACACGTTTGTTTGAGTGGCTAGCATCATGTGGTCGGGTCTTTGAGGTCGTGAGGTCGAGCACTCTCATACTGGGCCTGCTCTGCATCCGGCGCATCGAGTTAAGTCGGCTTGTTCAGAATAAGAGACACCATAAGTTATTGACTGTGAGAGATCAGGGAGAACACTTCTTGATAATTTAGTGAGAGATCATCTTATAATGCTACCGTCAATCAAAGCAAGATAAGATGCATAAAAGATAAACATCACATGCAATCAATATAAGTGATATGATATGGCCATCATCATCTTGTGCCTGTGATCTCCATCTTCGAAGCACCGTCATGATCACCATCGTCACCGGCGCGACACCTTGATCTCCATCGTAGCATCGTTGTCGTCTCGCCAATCTTATGCTTCCACGACTATCACTACCGTTTAGTAATAAGGTAAAGCATTACATCGCGATTGCATTGCATACAATAAAGTGACAAGCATATGGCTCCTGCCAGTTGCCGATAACTCGGTTACAAAACATGATCATCTCATACAATAAAATTCAGCATCATGCCTTGACCATATCACATCACAACATGCCCTGCAAAAACAAGTTAGACGTCCTCTACTTTGTTGTTGCATGTTTTACGTGGCTGCTATGGGCTTAAGTAAGAACCAATCTCACCTACGCATCAAAACCACAACGATAGTTTGTCAAATAGACTCCGTTTTAACCTTCGCAAGGACCGGGCGTAGCCACACTCGGTTCAACTAAAGTGGAGAGACAGTCGCCCGCAAGCCATCACCTGTGTGCAAAGCACGTTCACGGGGGAACCGGTCTCGCGTAAGCGTAAGTCGTAATGCGCGGCCTTGGTGCCGTTGTCTCTCGTCCAACAATAATCCTGTAGCCCAAACCTAAAGTGATTGACATCTGAAGCTTTGTAGGTCCACAAATATGATGTACGACCGGACATATCCACACGACGTTGTATCTAACCGCATAAACATCAACATAAAGAACGCACCATCCCCGCTGATACCACTTGCGTATCTTGGTTACGTCTCGTAAGCGAGAATAGAGAGCACCTCTACGACTAATTCGTAAGTAGGCACTACAACTCAAAAGAATCATCCTAATTGCTACTCCCAATCGAAGCAAGAAAGGAAGTGTCTACGACTGCCAAACGCAGACCGACAACAATTCACCTGCGGACAAAGCCACGATCTCACGATAACCAACGCCTATAACACTTGAGCCGTCGAGACACCATCTACACCTGACCTCCAACCGATCACTAAGCACCGAGAACTAACGCAGCCAAAAATAGCCCCACCGCCTTCCGATTCGAGCACTGACAAGTATCACTCAATCGATGAACCGATCACCGCTCGCACGACCCGATCCAGCAAAGTGTCGGGAACCGACGTTCCGAATCAGCACACCACATAGGCCGAGCAGGTGAACACTGAGTGAACAACGACACTACAGCAAGCCGGCGAGGTGCTATAAATCCTTACAGCCCAGGAAACTACATCACGCACATGTAATAGCGAGGAACTATTAAGGGGTCTATGCCGCGAGTCACACGCGCACATACGGCTAAGGAATACAATATTCACGCAATGACATCAACTGTGTGTCTAGCATGTGCCCTTCGTTCGAGGCGCTCGCCGCCGTATCATAACGAGGGAGAAGCAGGAGGCGAGCGCTGAGCGCCCGGCCATACGCAGAATAAGCCAGAAGGAAGTCCTACTCTAGCCGGAGTATGGTAACTCCCCACTACACCACAATCTCCACTGCGCAGCACGTGAGTAGTCCCTCACAGGGGGAGAGAAGAGAGAGAACGGGGCCGACCACCTCTTTCTGTCTACTCCTTAAGTGAGGACTCATAAGTAGGGAAAGAGACGGAGACAGGTCCTACCTCTTTGCGGCTCGCTCACTATTTCTACCCTTTTCTCACTATATGCCCATTAGCCCATATGGCCCCCCGGGTGGTTTCCGGTAACCCTCCGGTAACTACGTTAATATCCCGATTTCTACTTCCGTGTAATCACCTTCGATCGTCTCATAACATAGTTCTTCTCAATATACGTCTACTCTCTGAGCGTTGCGACTCCAATTTCGAGCACTGTCCCTCCTGCGTCTGTCGCTTTGTAGTGGTGTTATGTGCGATCTATCAGGTCCCCAGTTGACTGGCTCATTGACTCAGATTCAAATTACTGCAAGATCTGTCCAGTTAATTGTTCGTTTGTTTATATTTGTTATGTTACCATGGATAGCTGACATTACGCGCCGAGCGAGGTCATCTAAAGCATGTATAACGGCATAATCACTACCGTCTACTTTCTGTGACCAACCCTAGCGGGCGTAACCCTCGTACGGTTTCGACAAAACCTGAGCCACATAACCTGGATCGTACACGTTCCCCGGTCAAGTCCAACCACAAATAGCAAGATGCGACACCCCCAGAGGCCTGGAAGTGCCGCGATAGTTGCCATATCATACGAGTAATGCTATCTCACTAGATTCTCAACGCCCCTCAGGAGCCCGAAATAATCCAATCATAATAATCACGTAACCGCTTGCATCCCGCTATGGCCGAGCGTACTTGCCCGACATACGCAGAGCCTCGGTGAGCCTACCGGCTTTAATCCACCACACAATAGCTACTCAATATTAATTTCAATCTCGTATATATTACGAGTCAATTCACTTTACTCGGGTCTTAATACATCATCCCGCTCGAGCAATACATCAACATATTAGTGTAATGCTGCAACGGCTTAATGAATGCTGTCACTAGCCGAGTGAATATCGACGGCCCGCGCGCATAGAGAGTATAACCTATCGCCATCGACAATCGGGCAAGGCCAAATATCTTAAGTCGAACGATATATCGTAAAGACCCAAACATCTACGCTGTAGGGCCCTCGAGACAAAACCTATTTTAATGCCGATTTAATAACATTACACCCAGTTAACGTTGTGATTTTTGGAGTCAAGTGCACCCCACAAAAACGGTAGGTCATTCCTTTAGGTACTCGCGTATAATCACCCAGTAACCGACGTTTGTGAGTACCCAAAGTGTTCCTCCGGTAAACGGGAGTTGCATAATCTCATAGTTATAGGAACATGTATAAGTCATGAAGAAAGCAATAGCAACATACTAATACGATCGGGTGCTAAGCTAATGGAATGGGTCATGTCAATCAGATCATTCAACTAATGATGTGACCTCGTTAATCAAATAACAACTCATTTGTTCATGGTTAGGAAACATAACCATCTTTGATTAACGAGCTAGTCAAGTAGAGGCATACTAGTGACACTTTGTTTGTCTATGTATTCACACATGTATTATGTTTCCGGTTAATACAATTCTAGCATGAATAATAAACATTTATCATGATATAAGGAAATAAATAATAACTTTATTATTGCCTCTAGGGCATATTTCCTTCAGAATAATCGCTCGGATCCATCCATGGGAAGGAGAGAGCGAGGCCTCACGGAGAGAATCCATGGAGAGCCAGGATCCGAAGCGCGAGACGCAGGGCGCATGCCGGCGAGGGAACAAGCACGAAGAGAGAGTGACTGGACGTGAGTATCGCACGATCAAACGCGAAAGTGGTTGATACTGGCGCAAGTCCTGCGAACTGCAACCGAATTTATGCCTCCGGGGACGTCGACGAATATTCCTGGCGATCTAGGTCGTGGGTCCCGGGGCGCCACACTGGCCGCACTATTCGTCCAAATTTCCATAAGCCGCTTAAATACACAAGTATTGGCCCGCGTGTGAGCACCCAAACACGGAACCAAATGCCCCTTTAGGCCCAGGGGAGGTCCCTGGGCCATGGCACCTCGAACCGGACCAAAGCCAAATGTGTTCAGCATCCCCTCATAGTGATAGGCTGGAACGTGGACGGCCAGCGCCTATCACCTGGAGTGCCTGTCGCTCCGGGTAGCACTCACCGGACAAAGTGCACCAACCTGACCAATGCCTCAGGTTCCCTTTACTCCAGTTGTGCCGGACCAACCGACAAAAGTCTTGTGCTGCTGCGGCGTGAAATTTCACGTTCGAACCCTAACAAAGATCAGGGTTTTGAATGTCCTCGCAGTTTCTAGCGAGCAGCTGACTGCCGCCGATCGTTGAGATAGCACCATTTGGCGCACCCTCTCGGAGATCTCTCCTCCTATATGCAGTCTCGTCCCTATGTCACGTACCTAATTGTCACTGCTATGCCTGTGGGCCTACTGGGCCTCCTGCGGGCCTGAATCCTGGCCCTTGGATGGGTTTCTAGTCGTATTCAGGCCGTGGGGGCCAGTATTTTTTGTTTTTTTGTTGCTTTATTTATTTTATTTTCTTTTGTTTTTTGCTTTATTTTTTAATTCTTTATGCTTTTAGTTTTAGAAAAATTATAAACTTTTTGTTAATGCCATTAGTTTTTCAAATTTGAAAACACTTTTTTTTTTTGTTTTCTTTGTTGCTATTTATTTTATTTTGTTTCTACTTACAACAAAATACTTATTGTTGCTATTTTTTCCAGTTTTTTTTGTTTTCTGCATTATTTATTTTCTTTTGTTTTTTGCTTTATTTTTTTATTCTTTTTGCTTTTAGTTTTAGAAAAATTATAAACTTTCTGTTAGTGCCATTAGTTTTCAAATTTGAAAACACTTTTTTAGTTTTTTGTTTTCTTTGTTGCTTTATTTATTTTATTTTGTGATTCTTTACTATAAAAATATTTCCTTTTTTGATTTGTTTTTTGCATTATTTTGTTTTTTGCTTTAATTTTTAATTCTGATTGCTTTTAGGTTAGCAAAATTATAAACTTTCTAGTGTGCCATTAGTTTTAAAAAATATAAACTTTCTGTTAGTGCCATTAGTTTTCAAATTTGAATAGTTAAAATTTGAATTCTTTGAAAATTTTGGTGAATCACAAGTTTGTGATTAACTTACTAAAAAATGAGAATAGATGCGCTTATAGAGAAAATTCAACCTAAATTCATAGTAAATTTCTATGAATTTCAGAGAAATTCACTATGAATTTAGGTTAAACTTTTCTCTATTAGGGCATCTATTTTCACTTTGAGAGGAGCTCAACAAGGCAGAGAGGGAAGGGCTTATAAACCGGTGTGAGCCCCCTTCGGTTGGCGAGGTGGGACTAAACTCTGCCCGCAACGAGGACCAACCCTTTAGTCCCGGTTTGTGGCACAAACCGGGACTAATGGTCATGGGCCAGGCGAGAGCAAAATTATAAACTTTCTGTTAGTGCCATTAGTTTTAGAAAAATTATAAACTTTCTGTTAGTGCCATTAGTTTTCAAATTTGAATAGTTAAAATTTTGAATAATGGTATTACGAGGGCCGAACCATAAGACATAAAGCATTTCAAATGAACTCTGAAAAAGTTGAAAGTTGGCATGGTATCATAATTTCACCCACATAGCATGTGCATGTACAAAACGGACAATGGTAGCATGTTCGTGTTTTACAAAGTTGGCATGGTATCATCATAATAATTTCAGGAGAAAGTCTTCACTTTTTCTTCACTTGTGTCATTTGCTTATTGCGCCGTAACCATGGATAATCTTCATCGTTTATCAGGATGCTTGGGTCAGCCTTGACATTGATGCTATGATGGTGTTGTCACCTCTGAGACGTGTTGTCACCTCTGAGACGTGTTTCCAACCAATTGCTGAAAGTCTTGATGTTTTCACATGTAATCCAGTCGTCACACTGCTCCGGTTGTTTGGAGCGCAGATTGTTCTTGTGTTCATCGACATACGGGGTCACCAATGTAGAGTTCTATAGAACTGTGTAGTGTGCTTGAGACCAAGAATATCCGTCCCTGCATATTATTGAGTCTCTTCCAAGAGTGCCTTTTCCAGTCAGTCTCCCCTCATACCGCGATTTAGGGAGACCTATCTTCTTAAGGCCAGGAATGAAGTCAACACAAAACCCGATAACATCCTCTGTTTGATGGCCCATGGAGATGCTTCCTTCTGGCCTAGCGCGGTTACGGACATATTTATTTAGGACTCCCATGAACCTCTCAAAGGGGAACATATTGTGTAGAAATACGGGTCCCAGGATGACAATCTCGTCGACTAGATGAACTAGCACGTGTGTCATGATATTGAAGAAGGATGGTGGGAACACTAGCTCTAAACTGACAAGACATTGCGCCACATCACTCCTTAGCCTTGGTACGATTTCTGGATCGATCACCTTCTGAGAGATTGCATTGAGGAATGCACATAGCTTCACAATGGCTAATCGGACGTTTTCCGGTAGAAGCCCCCTCAATACAACAGGAAGTAGTTGCGTCATAATCACGTGGCAGTGATGAGACTTTAGGTTCTGAAACTTTTTCTCTTGCATATTTATTATTCGCTTTATATTCGGCGAGAAGCCAGTCGTGACCTTCATAACTGAGCAGGCATTCAAAGAAGATTTCTTTCTCTTCTTTCGTAAGAGCGTAGCTGGCAGGACCTTTATACTGCTTCGGAGGCATGCCGTCTTTTTCGTGCAAACGTTGCAGGTCCTCCCGTGCCTCAGGTGTATCTTTTGTCTTCCCATACACGCCCAAGAAGCCTAGCAGGTTCACGCAAAGGTTCTTCGTCACGTGCATCACGTCGATTGAAGAGCGGACCTCTAGGTCTTTCCAGTAGGGTAGGTCCCAAAATATAGATTTCTTCTTCCACATGGGTGCGTGTCCCTCAGCGTCATTCGGAACAGCTAGTCCCGGGACCCTTTCCAAAGATTACGTGTAAATCATTGACCATAGCAAGTACGTGATCACCGAACGCATGGCGGGCTTCTTCCGGTGATCTGCCTCGCCTTTGAAATGCTTGCCTTTCTTTCGACATTGATGGTTGGTCGGAAGAAATCGACGATGGCCCAGGTACACATTCTTCCTGCATTTGTCCAGGTATATACTTTCAGTGTCATCTAAACAGTGCGTGCATGCGTGGTATCCTTTGTTTGTCTGTCCTGAAAGGTTACTGAGAGCGCCAATCGTTGATGGTCACGAACAGCAACGCCTTAAGGTAAATTCCTCCTGTCTGTGCTCATCCCACACGTACACCGTTTCCATTCCACAAGCTGTAAAAGTTTTTCAACTAATTGTCTAGTTAAACACATCAATGTCGTATGTCGGGTTTCTTCTAAGGCGCGTTAGTGTAGCAGACAACTGCGATCTCTATACTGAACTTCCCCGCATCATGCACGAGTCCACACGAGGAGGAAGGCTGTTAATCCACGGCATACAATAGAGTCATGAGCCAGGTGCCTGAGTGAGAGATTGAGAGCTTGCTTAGTGCTCCCTGCGAGAATTAGAGTAGAATAGACGCATCGCACCTAAAGCAAGAACACACATCACATGCTCCTGAGTCCACTTTGCAACCCATCCCAGTACTCTCTTCGATTTTTCTCAGCGCATTCGTCACCCGGCGTTGCTTAGCCGCGGAACTTCCCCAAGCGCGAAGGCTGAAGTTCTCCAACTCCCATCGTCTTCGGTTCCACATGCCACAGACAATGCAACTGGCATCTCGTTTCGTTTCTGTAACAGATCATTCAAGAGGACCCGCATCGGTATTAATGAGAGCAATAACCACACTTACACCTTCGCAGGAACCGCCTCTTCTTCCTGGAGCTCGCGCTGAGAATGTTAACTACATCAGAGCAGGTCATAACTTCGACGATACGTCTTATAAACATGAATACATACACACCTGGTGCAAGTTGCGCGACCGCTATACTCCAGGCATGACTGTTCAGTAGGAAAGATCTGGTTTGGTCTATCTCGGCGGATACGAGGAGTTTCGATCAATAAAAGAGAAGGCATGAAAACATAATATCACAAGTCCCCACCGGAGCTCGACAACTCCCCAGAGGTCAATTGTATCGACTTTCTTTGCTATGCATGTCGCTTAGTTCGTGAGGAGAGAATCAATGATCGTCACCAATTGAACAATCTTCATATATCAGGTAACGCAACCTGGTTCTCAAATCCTTGTCAGGTCCACATCAATTTTCGCCGTGCCTTCCACTCGGCGCAAGAGTTTCCAATACGCATAGGACGGTACCCATAATATACAAAGTTGGGGAAAAAGATGCCGTCGGTTGCATCAGATCAACAAATTCACCCAATGGCTCCTAATTGGGCGATTTGAGAGATCCAGTTCTTGACTGAAAAGGGTAGCTTTTGTGTGCCATCTTCGCAATTTTGGTACAAACACTCTTCTTTCGGATGATCCTCGAACCCATGCGCACAACAAGTATAGGAATGCAAACGTCTCTAGCCTTCTTCTCTATGACTTTCGTCTACTTGGGCGCCTTAATGCTACATTCGACATTGTACGCGCTGACGAGATCACTATCAATCAGGGGCACACCAGTTCATTCTGGTCCTCTTTGTATCTAGCAGCTCGACGCGGCAGGGCCAATTCACCGCTGAGCACATGGCACAGTCCGACTGTCCTGATCTTTCTGCAACTAGACGAGAGCGATCCTCACCACCCTTGCAGCATCACTGTAATATTAACAGGGGAGCACTACCTATAGGTTTGCGCATTCGCCGTACCTTATACATTTCCACCCCATCCTTTCGCCGTCTCGTCAATCATAGACCCTTAATTTCACTCAGTCCAAAAATCTAACAGAGTTTAAAGTGGGCCAATCCAATAACCTCTCGTCGTAAAGTATTGGAGTGGAATGATTTTACGTTAAGAGTAAAACCAGATCTCGTTATTCGCCACCATTACCGAATGCAGTGGACAGCACCAACATAAAGACGCGATAACGCTGTTGAGCCTCAAGTCCTACTGCATTCGAGACACCTCATGACATCATGCCCTTAATGTTAATCGCGAGATTAGCTGTAACCAGGTGAACACCGCCTTGAGGAGCATCCTAGCGGATGAGATTAATAATGATAAGGAGTATACACAAAATATAAAGAGAATTCATGCATTCGCAACATAAAATCCAAAGTGCCATAGACATACTTCTACTCATCAACAGAGAAAAATAGCTCACCACAGCAGCATCGAATAAGGGTATAACAGAACAAATCGAAAAACATTAACACGAAACCATCATTCTACAATGCAGAGAAAACACGATCCATATCGCAACCAAAGTTAACAATTGACGCACAAACTGCATAAGATCCCAGTCATGCATGGAAAGCTCTCTCGTCACAATGAGACTTGGCGATATCTATTCTTAGATACGTTTGCTACTCAGAAATACCACAAAGACGCAGATGACAGACCATCTCCGAGCTAGTGAGAATCACAAAGCCGAGCGACAATTTGGAAAAACCAATTCAATGGCACTCCTCAAGTCCTCCTATATCGCCACACTTCCTCTATTTTTTCATTAATTATTCCGTCAGCAAGATTTCACTTCACTGAACAGAACTAAATTAACCACTCGACAAAATAAGAAGGCTTTGTGAACGTGGAGTTAGTCTATTTTCGATTTCGAGCGATACATCCTATAAGAATACAAACTT
Organism: Triticum urartu; assembly: GCF_003073215.2. NCBI lineage: Eukaryota > Viridiplantae > Streptophyta > Magnoliopsida > Poales > Poaceae > Triticum > Triticum urartu. The sequence goes on from NC_053028.1 coordinate 605,106,792, forward strand.
TGAATGTCATGGGCGAAAATACATTATATGCACAAAGATCCGGAGATCCAACTAGACTTCTCCATCAAATAATAATATCCGAACGCGATAGTTATTGAATGGCATAGCAATATATATATAAGGTTTCCTTCAGGCACAATTCGCGAATCATAAATAGGACAGGACCGGCAACGGCAGACTAGCCAAAGAAACCAATTCGTCTTATTCTAATATTAACAAAAATTAAATATACGCTAATACAGGAATATAAAAAATTAGAGAAAATAATGACAAGTTAACTCAACTTCGGTCAATTACCATAATCACTCAACAAAATTTTATTCGCTTTCACACAAGACAATAAACAAACACAGAGTGAACACATCTAAGGGCTGTGCCTTGTTCAGGCGACTTGCACTCAAGTCTCCACGACCAGGTTGTGAGATTCTGGAACTGAACGGCCTGGTGAACGACTGGGAGCGAGGCGGACGAGAAACCGCTACAACCACCTTAGATCTAACACTTATAAGTGTGAAACAAGACATCGAAGACTTGAGAGAGTCCAATGCCTTGGAGAGTGAAATATGCGCTAATCTATATGTGGCTCGAAAAGCACCTCTCAAGTATCGCACACACCTGGCCATTAGAAAGTGAAGCTAGAGCACCACGACTGTTCGTCAAAAAAAGCGCGCGTCTCTGTGTTTCACGTCATTCGCGCCATAGAATAAACACAGAGCAAGTAGTCTCCACCCTGAACACCGCACAGGGGTACTCTACCATGCATAATGTCACTATCATTGGTCACCCAGGAAACAGTGCATGTTAAGCGAGGCGTGTCCTGGGTGAACGCCCATTAACACGGGAGTATTATTTGCTTTAAAAATCGTCTATCTGAATTGAGAAGTGGAACAATACGTCTATTATGCACTGATCAAATAACTCACACATAAAATGATTACTCATATAGACCAATAAGGCTCGGGACTCTCTGCAAAGGGATAGCTCTTTGTCCTATCAGGATTCGAAATCTGCACCTACCTAACCGCGGAGACACATGATTGGATGCGCTGGGCCTACTGGAGACGAGCTAGGCCTCATGTAAAGGCAGCCTACCTGCCGGTATCGATCCACATCCTAACATTGGGACTTGCCAACAGTACAGAGTCGCGAGGCCATGAATCTATAGTTGACCAATTGGCCAGATGCCAGCAGCCTTTGAGTGCTCACACTCTCTGGGGACTTCATGACGAATGTCTCAGTGTGCGAGCTACAATTGCTCCCCATTGATGTACTCGGTTCCACGAAACAGAAAACGCAAATAGGACTAAATAGAGACGGGATCGCCCATCCTGCCTGACCAAACCCTGTTATTCTTATAAACAGCTTTGTGTGTAGTAAAGCTAGATATGCATAAGGCTTATGACCGTGTGGAATGGATATTTTTGAGAAGCATGATGCAGAAGCTTGGTTTTCATGCATAATGGATTGAGATGATTATGTCTTGTGTTAGCTCTGAGAGATACAAGGTTAGATTTAACTCTCATGAAACAGAAATTTTCACTCCGACGAGGGGTATTAGACAGGGGGACCCTCTCTCCCCATATTTGTTCCTTATTTGTGCAGAAGGACTTTCTAGTATGTTGCAGTATGAAGAAGAAGTTGGTGGCATGGATGGGATTAGAGTGTGTAGAAATGCACCATCAGTTTCACACCCTTTATTTGTTGATGATTATCTAATTCTCATGAAAGGAGATGTGCTAAATGCAACTTCCTTACAACATACGCTAGATACCTATTGCCAGAGTTCAGGACAAATGGTGAGTTTGGCTAAGTCAAGTATTTTCTTCAGTCCAAATACAAGTGTAGTGTCAAAAGCGGAGATTTGTGAGATTCTGCACATTGATACAGAAGCATTATCTAATAAATACCTAGGCCTCCCAGCTCTAGTGGGAGCTGATAGAAGTGACTGCTTCAGACATTTTGTAGAGAGAATTAAAATTAGATTATTGGAAACTTTCAAGAAAGGATACATTTGGAGGATTGGGACTAGTGAACATGTTAACATATGGATGGATCCATGGATTCCCTCTAGTCCGGATAGAATGGTGATATCACCGAGGGGTCAAACGGTCCTAACCAAAGTTTGTGAATTAATAGATATGGCTAATGGTACGTGGGATGAGGCGCTAATACAAGTTATTCAATCAGGGGTATGGAATGCCCGAAAAAGGGAAGCCAGTAGTTTTCAGTAAAGCCCATCCTTTTTTCCCTCACCCAGAACAACACATGCTTGCAACAGAAAGAATTACTGTATAAGGAGATCGCACTTGCTTGAAGTAGAGTTACGATGGCCTACACCCTTGTGGCGTATCGGAGATAAACGAATTGGACTGCAGGTATCAATTAACAACACAATATACACAAAATAGTGCAAGAAATACAATCATTAGTTTGTTCGGGGTATAATTGCAAAAAGAAATACCTAGCTGGCACACACAAGAGCAATGTAGGTGTATCCATTCAGCAACTGAGACGGAGAGGTGCGATCAGCGACCATTTTAATAGCGCACAATACACGAATGGGACAGAAGCGGTTAACTTCTCAGATCGTACGTCTCCGAGACGGCTCCCAAGACAGCGATCAAGCACCGAAACTCACAGCACCTCCCCGGCACTCGAGTGTCTAGCACAGCGTGTACAATACTCTCCGGAAACTTCATTCGCCACTTAAGCATCGAATGACAATGATTCTTCTGTCGGCACTGAGCGCGGCACTCACTGCGACGCAAAGGTCGAGGGTAATAGTCAGTCCACCTAGCAGAGCTACGACGTGACGTCGTTACGTACTCTAGAACAATGTGATCTACTCAGAGTCTTAGGGTCTTCGCCTAATGCATGCCTGGGTCTGTCCTACATCTGTACAATTCATAAAAAGGGAGGACAGAGTGTATATAATGCATCACCCATTTGAGCACACGGAGTTAAAATTAGTATGCTACGAAGTGATCAAGCACTATGGTCACGATGTGGACGAAGCGGCGTCACGCCCCTGCCACCTCAACAAAGATTCAATCAAAACAAGGCGAAGGATCCGAACGGGGATCCCCTATCCCACAGGTATAGATTCATTCTCACGAACTTATTGGAATGCGATTTGGAGAAAGTTTTATGAGTACTCATCTAACTGAGCGAGGCGGGAAAGGAAGGGGAAAGCGAGACAAAGGAAATGGGCGCCGCCCCCCATCCAATTGCGATGGACACCACAAGAGGACGCCGAGCGGACGTAACCCTACTACCGTTTGCGAAAGCCACCCAATCTATCTCTCTAACACTAAACCCATATGCCATTACCGTCTCCCGGGGGGTTCCTGGTAGACGGCTCAGCGCTGGCCTACCCGTTTTCTCTCCGATATTTGCGACCTGGATACACCAACTTATATACGAGATTCACCGTATGATGCAACCATAATAGCCTCCAGATCTCAACTTTATGCTCCCTACCATCTTTTCGAGACTTGTCTCAGAGTTGATGGCCGTGATCAACAACTCTCCAGTCTGGACTCCGAACATACCTCGTAACATATATCTAAAATCAAACAGCACAAGACAATTAGAACCACCATATCGGGTCAAGCCGTTAGAGCGCTACGACGACGGCAGCGTTTCGGATGAACAATATAGACGCACATGGTCGAAGCCACCACCCACAGCAAAAGTGGTTCGTTCTCGAGTCAAGTAACCAATACGCGAAACCCTGATGCTTCGAGATGGCTCCTACCAATTAAATATTGTATTAAATGGTGAAAGAGCGCTTGCATATATATCGCTACTCCAGACGGGCATAACAACATACGTTTATGAACCGTAGTGTTCATGCTGGATTATACCGGTGCCCAACGATTCCAGTACCTAGCGTGATCAGCGAGTAAAAGGTAACTCTGTATCTCTTGGGAAGCCCTATAACCAATAGTTTCAATTACTCGATCACCATTGCGGAGTGAGTCTAATTTCATCACGTATACTGTAACAACATCACAAAAGCCGCCTCAAGCGCAAACTCATTTAGTTCAATCTTGACAGCTAGAAGATAGAGTGCAGTTACGACATGATGTCCTTTCCCACATATAAACTCTCCGCACCCACTATTTGCGGGTGAGTGACAAATCCCCGGGAGATTACTCATAATACGACCAACAAGTTCAGACATAAGTATCGGCGCATTCTTGAATAGCACAAGTAATCCTCTAAAGCCTTTATAATATCACTCTGATGCGAGACAATTAACTCCGATGACATTATTGGTAGCACACGAATAGGGTATCCTCCCGCGTCCGCACACGAGCGACATATATCATTTCCATCAGCCATAGGAAAATCATTGTTGGGTACACTAATGATAACAGTCAAAGAAAGCAATAGCAACTACTAAACATCGCGTCACATTAAGGGAAGCTAAGTGGCAGTTATGTGAGTTCTAATCATCGATAGATCATCATTGTTCAATATAGCAATCATTATGTAATGTATTCCGTTAATCAAATGACAACTCATATACGATGCTCATTAAGTATGGAAAAACATAACCTCTTTGATTAACTGAGTCGTGTCAAGTAGAGGCATACTAGTGGCCACTCTGTGTTTGTCTATGTATTCACACATGTATTATGTTTCCGGTTAATACAATTCTAGCATGAATAATAAACATTTATCATGATTATAAGGAAATAAATAATAACTTTATTATTGCCTCTAGGGCATATTTCCTTCAGTCTCCCACTTGCACTAGAGTCAATAATCTAGATTACACTGTAATGATTCTAACACCCATGGAGCTTTGGTGCTGATCATGTTTTGCTCGTGGAAGAGGCTTAGTCAACGGGTCTGCAACATTCAGATCCGTATGTATCTTGCAAATCTCTATGTCTCCCACCTGGACCAGATCCCGGATGGAGTTGAAGCGTCTCTTGATGTGTTTGGTCCTTTTGTGAAATCTGGATTCCTTTGCCAAGGTAATTGCACCAGTATTGTCACAAAAGATTTTCATTGGACCCGATGCATTAGGTATGACACCTAGATCGGATATGAACTCCTTCATCCAGACTCCTTCGTTTGCTGCTTCCGAAGCAGCTATGTACTCTGCTTCACATGTAGATCCCGCTACGACGCTTTGTTTAGAACTGCACCAACTGACAGCTCCACCGTTTAATGTAAACACGTATCCGGTTTGCGATTTAGAATCGTCCGGATCAGTGTCAAAGCTTGCATCAACGTAACCTTTTACGGTGAGCTCTTTGTCACCTCCATATACGAGAAACATATCCCTAGTCCTTTTCAGGTATTTCAGGATGTTCTTGACCGCTGTCCAGTGATCCACTCCTGGATTACTTTGGTACCTCCCTGCTAAACTTATAGCAAGGCACACATCAGGTCTGGTACACAGCATTGCATACATGATAGATCCTATGGCTGATGCATAGGGAACATCTTTCATATTCTCTCTACCTTCTGCAGTGGTCGGGGATTGAGTCTTACTCAACTTCACACCTTGTAACACAGGCAAGAACCCTTTCTTTGCTTGATCCATTTTGAACTTCTTCAAAACTTTGTCAAGGTATGTGCTTTGTGAAAGTCCAATTAAGCGTCTTGATCTATCTCTATAGATCTTAATGCCTAATATGTAAGCAGCTTCACCGAGGTCTTTCATCGAAAAACTTTTATTCAAGTATCCCTTTATGCTATCCAGAAATTCTATATCATTTCCAATTAGCAATATGTCATCCACATATAATATCAGAATGCTACAGAGCTCCCACTCACTTTCTTGTAAATACAGGCTTCTCCGAAAGTCTGTATAAAACCAAATGCTTTGATCACACTATCAAAATGTTTATTCCAACTCCGAGAGGCTTGCACCAGTCCATAAATGGATCACTGGAGCTTGCACACTTTGTTAGCTCCCTTTGGATCGAGAAAACCTTCCGGTTGCATCATATACAACTCTTCTTCCAGAAATCCATTCAGGAATGCAGTTTTGACATCCATCTGCCAAATTTCATAATCATAAAATGCGGCAATCGCTAACATGATTCGGACGGACTTAAGCATCGCTACGGGTGAGAAGGTCTCATCGTAGTCAATCCCTTGAACTTGCCGAAAACCTTTTGCGACAAGTCGAGCTTTGTAGACAGTAACATTACCATCAGCGTCAGTCTTCTTCTTAAAGATCCATTTATTCTCAATTGCTTGCCGATCATCGGGCAAGTCAACCAAAGTCCATACTTTGTTTCTCATACATGGATCCCATCTCAGATTTCATGGCTTCAAGCCACTTTTCGGAATCTGGGCTCACCATCGCTTCTTCATAGTTCGTAGGTTCATCATGATCTAGTAGCATGACTTCCAGAACAGGATTACCATACCACTCTGGTGCGGATCTTACTCTGGTTGATCTACGAGGTTCAGTAGTATCTTGATCTGAAGTTTCATGATCATTATCATTGGCTTCCTCACTAACTGGTGTAGGTGTCACTGAAACAGTTTTCTGTGATGAACTACTTTCCAGTAAGGGAGCAGGTACAGTTACCTCGTCAAGTTCTACTTTCCTCCCACTCACTTCTTTCGAGAGAAACTCCTTCTCTAGAAAGGATCCATTCTTGGCAACGAATGTTTTGCCTTCGGATCTGTGATAGAAGGTGTACCCAACAGTTTCCTTTGGGTATCCTATGAAGACACATTTCTCCGATTTGGGTTCGAGCTTATCAGGTTGAAGCTTTTTCACATAAGCATCGCAGCCCCAAACTTTAAGAAACGACAACTTTGGTTTCTTGCCAAACCACAGTTCATAAGGCGTCGTCTCAACGGATTTTGATGGTGCCCTATTTAACGTGAATGCGGCCGTCTCTAGAGCATAACCCCAAAACGATAGCGGTAAATCAGTAAGAGACATCATAGATCGCACCATATCTAGTAAAGTACGATTACGACGTTCGGACACACCATTACGCTGTGGTGTTCCGGGTGGCGTGAGTTGCGAAACTATTCCACAGCTTTTCAAATGTACACCAAACTCGTAACTCAAATATTCTCCTCCACGATCAGATCGTAGAAACTTTATTTTCTTGTTACGATGATTTTCAACTTCACTCTAAAATTCTTTGAACTTTTCAAATGTTTCAGACTTATGTTTCATTAAGTAGATATACCCATATCTGCTTAAATCATCTGTGAAGGTGAGAAAATAACGATATCCGCCACGAGCCTCAATATTCATCGGACCACATACATCGGTATGTATGATTTCCAACAAATCCGTTGCTCTCTCCATAGTACCGGAGAACGGTGTTTTAGTCATCTTGCCCATGAGGCACGGTTCACAAGTACCAAGTGATTCATAGTCAAGTGGTTCCAAAAGTCCATCAGTATGGAGTTTCTTCATGCGCTTTATACCGATATGACCTAAACGACAGTGCCACAAATAAGTTGCACTTTCATTATCAACTCTGCATCTTTTGGCTTCAACATTATGAATATGTGTATTACTACTATCGAGATTCAATAAGAATAGACCACTCTTCAAGGGTGCATGACCATAAAAGATATTACTCATATAAATAGAACAACCATTATTCTCTGATTTAAATGAATAACCGTCTCGCATTAAACAAGATCCAGATATAATGTTCATGCTCAACGCTGGCACCAAATAACAATTATTTAGGTCTAATATTAATCCCGAAGGTAGATGTAGAGGTAGCGTGCCGACCGCGATCACATCAACTTTGGAACCATTTCCCACGCGCATCGTCACCTCGTCCTTTGCCAGTGCCCGCTTATTCCGTAGTCCCTGTTTTGAGTTGCAAATATTAGCAACAGAACCAGTATCAAATACCCAGGTGCTACTGCGACCTCTAGTAAGGTACACATCAATAACATGTATATCACATATACCTTTGTTCACCTTGCCATCCTTCTTATCCGCCAAATACTTGGGGCAGTTCCGCTTCCAGTGACCAGTCTGCTTGCAGTAGAAGCACTCAGTTTCAGGCTTAGGTCCAGACTTGGGTTTCTTCTCCTGAGCAGCAACTTGCTTGCCGTTCTTCTTGAAGTTCCCCTTCTTCTTCCCTTTGCCCTTTTTCTTGAAACTAGTGGTCTTGTTAACCATCAACACTTGATGCTCCTTCTTGATTTCTACCTCTGCAGCTTTCAGCATTGCGAAGAGCTCGGGAATAATCTTGTTCATCCATTGCATATTATAGTTCATCACGAAGCTCTTGTAGCTTGGTGGCAGTGATTGGAGAATTCTGTCAATGACGCAATCATCTGGAAGATTAACTCCCAATTGAATCAAGTGATTATTATACCCAGACATTTTGAGTATATGCTCACTGACAGAACTGTTCTCCTCCATCTTGCAGCTATAGAACTTATTGGAGACTTCATATCTCTCAAGTTTGGGCATTTGCTTGAAATATTAACTTCAACTCCTGGAACATCTCATATGCTCCATGACGTTCAAAACGTCGTTGAAGTCCCGGTTCTAAGTCGTAAAGCATGGCATACTGAACTATCAAGTAGTCATTAGCTTTGCTCTGCCAAAAGTTCATAATGTCTGACGTTGCTCCTGCAGCGGGCTTCACACTCAGCGGTGCTTCCAGGACGTAATTTCTTCTGTGCAGCAATGAGGATAATCCTCAAGTTATGGACCCAGTCTGTGTAGTTGCTACCATCATCTTTCAACTTAGCTTTCTCAAGGATGCATTAAAATTCAAAGGAACAGTAGCACGGGCCATTGATCTACAACAACATAGACATGCAAAATACTATCGGGTACTAAGTTCATGATAAATTAAAGTTCAATTAATCATATTACTTAAGAACTCCCACTTAGATAGACATCCCTCTAATCATCTAAGTGATCACGTGATCCAAATCAACTAAACCATGTCCGATCATCACGTGAGATGGAGTAGTTTTCAATGGTGAACATCACTATGTTGATCATATCTACCATATGATTCACGCTCGATCTTTCAATCTCAGTGTTCCGAGGCCATATCTGCGTACGCGTAATGTCGGTCCGGGCCGCTTCATCCAACAATACCTCCGAAGCAAAGTATGACATGCTGGTATGTTGGGGAACGTAGCAATAAATTCAAAATTTTCCTACGTGTCACCAAGATCTATCTATGGAGAGACCAGCAACGAGGGGAAGGAGAGTGCATCTACATACCCTTGTAGGTCACTAAGCGGAAGCGTTCAAGTGAACGGGGTTGATGGAGTCGTACTCGTCGTGATCCAAATCACCGATGATCAAGTGCCGAACGCACGGCACCTCCGCGTTCAACACACGTACAGCCCGGTGACGTCTCCCACGCCTTGATCCAGCAAGGAGAGAGGGAGAGGTTGAGGAAGACTCCATCCAGCAGCAGCACAACGGCGTGGTGGTGGTGGAGGAGCGTGGCAATCCTGCAGGGCTTCGCCAAGCACCACGGGAGAGGAGAAGGACTTAGGAGAGAGGGAGGGGCTGCACCAAAGGCATAGGGTGTCTCAAGAGGCCCTCCTACCCTCACTATATATAGGGAGCCCAAGGGGGGGGTGCGCCAGCCCTAGGAGATCCAATCTCCTAGGGGGCGGCGGCCAGGGGAGGTTTCCCTCCCCCCCAAGGCACCTAGGAGGTGCCTTCCCTCCTTGGGACTCTTCCTTAGGGTTCCCCTTCACCCTAGGCGCATGGGCCATAAGGGAAGTGGCGCCCCAGCCCACTTTGGGCTGGATCCCTTCTCCTTGCACCATGGGACCCTTGGGCTGGCCCCACCCGGTGGGCCCCCGGGACCCTTCCGGTGGTCCCGGATAGGTGGCCCGCCCTCGAACACTCCGGCCGGTGGGGGCGGCTGGCCCCGCACGCCCTGATCCATGCCGGCCATTCGCGCCCCCCGCCATACAACTCAGTGGGGTTTGGACATCTTACACGCCCCCCCGGGGCAGGTGCTACGTTCCCCAACCGGGACCCTTCCGGTGGTCCCGCGACAATACCGGTGACCCCGAAACTTGTCCCGATGGCCGAAATAGCACTTCCTATATATAATTCTTTACCTCCGGACCATTCCGGAACTCCTCATGATGTCCGGGATCTCATCCGGGACTCCGAACAACATTCGGTAACCACATACAACTTCCTTATAACCCTAGCGTCACCGAACCTTAAGTGTGTAGACCCTACGGGTTCGGGAGACATGCAGACATGACCGAGACGCTTCTCCGGTCAATAACCAACAGCGGGATCTGGATACCCATGTTGGCTCCCACATGTTCCACGATGATCTCATCGGATGAACCACGATGTCAAGGACTTAATCAATCCCGTATACAATTCCCTTTGTCTAGCGGTACGATACTTGCCCGAGATTCGATCGTCGGTATCCCGATATACCTTGTTCAATCTCGTTACCGGCAAGTCTCTTTACTCGTTCCGTAACACATCATCCCGTGATCAACTCCTTGATCACATTGTGCACATTATGATGATGTCCTACCGAGTGGGCCCAGAGATACCTCTCCGTTACACGGAGTGACAAATCCCAGTCTCGATTCGTGCCAACCCAACAGACACTTTCGGAGATACCCGTAGTGTACCTTTATAGCCACCCAGTTACGTTGTGACGTTTGGCACACCCAAAGCACTCCTACGGTATCCGGGAGTTGCACAATCTCATGGTCTAAGGAAATGATACTTGACATTAGAAAAGCTTTAGCATACGAACTACATGATCTTGTGCTAGGCTTAGGATTGGGTCTTGTCCATCACATCATTCTCCTAATGATGTGATCCCGTTATCAACGACATCCAATGTCCATGGTCAGGAAACCGTAACCATCTATTGATCAATGAGCTAGTCAACTAGAGGCTTACTAGGGACATGGTGTTGTCTATGTATCCACACATGTATCTGAGTTTCCTATCAATACAATTCTAGCATGGATAATAAACGATTATCATGAACAAGGAAATATAATAATAACTAATTTATTATTGCCTCTAGGGCATATTTCCAACAGTCTCCCACTTGCAACTAGAGTCAATAATCTAGTTCACATCGCCATATGATTAACACTCACATGTCACATCGCCATGTGACCAACATCCAAAGAGTTTACTAGAGTCAATAATCTAGTTCACATCACTATGTGATTAGCACTCAATGAGTTCTGGGTCTGATCATGTTGCTTGTGAGAGGTTTTAGTCAACGGGTCTGCAACATTCAGATCCGTATGTACTTCACAAATTTCTATGTCATCTTGTAGATGCAACTACTACGCTACATTTGGAGCCATTTCAAATAACTGTTCTACTTGGAGCTATTCCTAAATTGTTGCTCCATTATACGTATCCGGTATCTCTACTCAGAGCTATCCGGATAGGTGTTAAGCTTGCATCGACGTAACTCCTTATGTCGAACTCTTTATCACCTCCATAACCGAGAAACATATCCTTATTCCTCTAAGGATAATTTAGACCGCTATCTGGTGATCTACTCCTAGATTACCTTTGTACCCTCTTGCCAGATATGTGGCAAGGCACACATCAGGTGCGGTACTCTCAGGTGTGGTACACAGCATAGCATACTATGGAGCCTCTGTCTAAGCATAGGGGACGACCTTCGTCCTTTCTCTCTGTTCTGCCGTGGTCGAGCTTTAAGTCTTAACTTCGTACCTTACAACTCAGGCAAGAACTCCTTCTTTGACTGATCCATCTTGAACACCTTCAAGATCATGTCAAGGTATGTGCTCATTTGAAAGTACCATTAAGCGTTTTGATCTATCCTTATAGATCTTGATGCTCAATGCTCAAGTAGCTTAATCCAGGTTTTCCATTGAAAAACACTTTCCAAATAACCCTATATGCTTTCCAGAAATTCTACGTCATTTCTGATCAACAATATGTCAACAACATATACTCATCAGAAATTCTATAGTGCTCCCACTCACTTCTTTGGAAATACAAGTTTCTCATAAACTTTGTATACACCCAAAATCTTTGATCATCTCATCAAAGCATACATTCCAACCGAGATGCTTACTCCAGTCCTTAGAAGGATTGCTGGAGCTTTGCATACTTATTAGCATCTTTCAGGATTGACAAAACCTTCCGGTTGTATCACATACAACCTTTCCTCAAGAAAACGTCGAGGAAACAATGTTTTGACATCCTATCTGCAAGATTTCATAAATAATGCAGTAATTGCTAATATAATTCCAACAGACTCTTAGCATCGCTACGAGTGAGAAAGTCTCATCGTAGTCAACTCCTTGAACTTGTCGAAAAAACATCTTAACGACAAGTCGAGCTTTCTTAATGGTGATACTTACCATCATTGTCCGTCTTCCCTTTTAAAATCCATATGTCTAGCCTTACGACCATCAAGTAGTTCTTCCAAAGTCTACACTTTGTTTTCATACATGGATCCTCTCTCGGATTTTATGGCCTCGAGCCATTTATCGGAATCCGGGCCCACCATCGCTTCTCCATAGCTCGTAGGTTCATTGTTGTCTAGCAACATGACTTCCAAGACAGGATTACGTACCACTCTGAAGTAGTACGCATCCTTGTCATCCCACGAGGTTTGATAGTGACTTGATCTGAAGTTTCATGATCACCATCATAAGCTTCCACTTCAATTGGTGTAGGTGCCACAGGAACAACTTCCTGTGCCCTGCCACACACTAGTTGAAGAGACGGTTCAATAACCTCATCAAGTCTCCACCATCCTCCCACTCAATTCTTTCGAGAGAAACTTTTCCTCGAGAAAGGACCCGATTCTAGAAACAATCCCTTATTGCTTTCGGATCTGAGACAGGAGGTATACCCAACTGTTTTGGGTGTCCTATGAAGATGCATTTATCCTCTTTGGGTTCGAGCTTATCAGCCTGAAACTTTTTCACATAAGCGTCGCAGCCCCAAACTTTTAAGAAATGACAGCTTAGGTTTCTCTAAACCATAGTTCATACGGTGTCATCTCATCGGAATTACGTGGTGCCCTATTTAAAGTGAATGTGGTTGTCTCTAATGCCTAACCCATAAACTATCGTGGTAATTCGATAAGAGACATCATGGTATGCATCATATCCAATAGGGTGCAGTTATGATGTTCGGACACACCATCACACTATGGTGTTCCAGGCTGTATTAGTTGTGAAACAATTTCCACAATGTCTTAATTCTGTGCCAAACTCGTAAATTCAGATATTCATCTCTATGATCATATCATAGATCTTTTATCCTCTTGTCACGACGATCTTTCAACTTCACCCTGAAATTACTTGAACCTTTCAATAATTCAGACTCGTGATTTATCAAGTAAATATACTCAACATCTACTCAAATCATCTGTGAAGTAAGAACATAACGATACCCACTACATGCCTCAGCACTCATTGGACTGCACACATCAAAATGTATTACTTCCAACAAGTTGCTTTCTAGTTCCATTTTACTGAAACCGAGGCTTCCAGTCATCTTGCCCATGTGGTATGATTTGCATGTCTCAAGTGATTCAAAATCAAGTGAGTCCAAACGGTCCATTTGCATGGAGTTTCTTCATGCATATACACCAATAGACATGGTTCGCATGTCTCAATCCTTTCAAAAATGAGTGAGTCCAAAGATCCATCAACATGGAGCTTCTTCATGCGTTTTATACCGATATGACTTAAGTGGCAATGCCACAAGTAGGTGGTACTATCATTACTATCTTTTGGCATGAACATGTGTATCACTACGATTGAGATTCAATAAACCATTCATTATAGGTGTAAGACCATTGAAGGTATTATTCAAATAAACAGAGTAACTGTTATTCTCCTTAAATGAATAACCGTATTGCGATAGACATAATCCAATCATGTCTATGCTCAACGCAAACACCAATCTCGATGGTAGAGGGAGCGTGCGATGCTTGATCATATCAACATTGGAAACACTTCCAACACATATCGTTAGCTCACCTTTAGCTAGTCTCCGTTTATTCCGTAGCTTTTATTTCGAGTTACTAACACTTAGCAACCGAACCGGTATCTAATACCCTGGTGCTACTAGGAGTACTAGTAAAGTACACATCAACACATTATATATCCAATATACTTCTACCAACCTTGCCAGCCTTCTTATCTACCAAGTATCTAGGGTAATTCTGCTCCAGTGGCTGTTCCCCTTATTACAGAAGCACTTAGTCTCGGGTTTGGGTTCAACCTTGGGTTTCTTCACTAGAGCAGCAGCTGAATTGCCGTTTCATGAAGTATCCCTTTGTTCCCTTGCCCTTCTTGAAACTAGTGGTTTCACCAACCATCAACAATTGATGCTCCTTCTTGATTTCTACTTTCGCGGTGTCAAACATCGCGAATATCTCAAGGATCATCATATATGTCCCTGATATATCATAGTTCATCACGAAGCTCTAGTAGCTTGGTGGTAATGACTTCGGAGAAACATCACTATCTCATCTGGAAGATCAACTCCCGCTCGATTCAAGCGATTGTTGTACTCAGACAATCTGAGCACAAGCTCAACAATTGAGCTTTTCTCCCTTAGTTTGCAGGCTAAGAAAATCGTCGGAGGTCTTATACCTCTTGACGTGGGCACGAGCCTGAAATCCCAATTTCAGTCCTTGGAACATCTCATATGTTCTGTGATGTTTCAAAAACGTCTTTGGTGCCTTAACTCTAAACCGTTTAACTGAACTATCACGTAGTTATCAAAATGTGTATGTCAGATGTTCGCAACATCCACAGACGACGTTCGAGGTTCAGCACACTGAGCGGTGCATTAAGGACATAAGCCTTCTATGAAGCAATGAGGACAATCCTCAGTTTACGGACCTAGTCCGCATAATTGCTATTATCAACTTTCAACTAAATTTTTCTCTAGGAACATATCTAAACAGTAGAACTAAAGCGCGAGCTACGACATAATTTGCAAAATCCCTTTTTGACTATGTTCAGGATAATTAAGTTCATCTTATGAAATCCCACTCAGATAGACATCCCTCTAGTCATCTAAGTGATTACATGATCCGAGTCAACTAGGCCGTGTCCGATCATCACGTGAGACGGACTAGTCAACATCGGTGAACATCTTCATGTTGATCGTATCTGCCATACGACTCATGCTCGACCTTTCGGTCTTCTGTGTTCCGAGGCCATGTCTGTACATGCTAGGCTCGTCAAGTCAACCTAAGTGTTTGCATGTGTAAATCTGTCTTACACCCGTTGTATGTGAACGTTTGGATCAAACACCCGATCATCACGTGGTGCATTGAAACAACGAACTGTCACAACGGTGCACAGTTAGGGGGAACACCTTCTTGAAATTTTAGTGAGGGATCATCTTATTTACTACCGTCGTTCTAAGTAAACAAGATGTATAAACATGATAAACATCACATGCAATCAAATAATAGTGACATGATATGGCCAATATCATATAGCTCCTTTGATCTCCATCTTGGGGCTCCATGATCATCTTGTCACCGGCATGACACCATGATCTCCATCATTGTGTCTCCATGAAGTTGTCTCGCCAACTATTACTTCTACTACTACAGCTAACGGTTAGCAATAAAGTAAAGTAATTACATGACGTTTATGTTGACACGCAGGTCATAAATAAATTAAGACAACTCCTATGGCTCCTGCCGGTTGTCATACTCATCGACATGCAAGTCGTGATTCCTATTACAAGAACATGATCAATCTCATACATCACATATATTATTCATCACATCCTTTTGGCCATATCACATCACATAGCATACCCTGCAAAAACAAGTTAGACGTCCTCTAATTGTTGTTTGCATGTTTTACGTGGCTGCTATGGGTTTCTAGCAAGAACGTTTCTTACCTACGCAAAAACCACAACGTGATATGCCAATTGCTATTTACCCTTCATAAGGACCCTGTTCATCGAATCCGATCCGACTAAAGTGGGAGAGACAGACACCCGCCAGCCACCTTATGCAACTAGTGCATGTTTGTCGGTGGAACCGGTCTCACGTAAGAGTACGTGTAAGGTTGGTCCGGGCCGCTTCATCCCACGATGCCGCCGAATCAAGATAAGACTAGTAACAGCAAGCATATTGAACAAAATCAACGCCCACAACTACTTTGTGTTCTACTCGTGCATAGAATCTACTCATAGACCTAGCTCATGATGCCACTGTTGGAGAACGTAGCAGAAATTCAAAATTTTCCTACGTGTCACCAAGATCTATCTATGGAGAGACCAGCAACGAGGGGAAGGAGAGTGCATCTACATACCCTTGTAGATCGCTAAGCGGAAGCGTTCAAGTGAACGGGGTTGATGGAGTCGTACTCGTCGTGATCCAAATCACCGATGATCAAGTGCCGAACGCACGGCACCTCCGCGTTCAACACACGTACAACCCGGTGACGTCTCCCACGCCTTGATCCAGCAAGGAGAGAGGGAGAGGTTGAGGAAGACTCCATCCACCAGCAGCACAACAGCGTGGTGGTGATGGAGGAGCGTGGCAATCCTGCAGGGCTTCGCCAAGCACCACAGAAGAGGAGAAGGACTTAGGAGAGAGGGAGGGGCTGCACCAAAGGCATAAGGGGTGTCTCAAGAGGCCCTCCTACCCTCACTATATATAGGGAGCCCAAGGAGGGGGTGCGCCAGCCCTAGGAGATCCAATCTCCTAGGGGGCGGCGGCCAGGGGAGGTTTCCCTCCCCCCCAAGGCACCTAGGAGGTGCCTTCCCTCCTTAGGACTCTTCCTCAGGGTTCCCCTTTCACCCTAGGCGCATGGGCCATAAGGGAAGTGGCGCCCCAGCCCACTTTGGGCTGGATCCCTTCCCACTTCAGCCCATGGGACCCTCCGGGATAGGTGGCCCCACCCGGTGGGCCCCCGGGACCCTTCCGGTGGTCCCGGTACAATACCGATGACCCCGAAACTTGTCCGATAGCCGAAATAGGACTTCCTATATATATAAATCTTTACCTCCGGACCATTCCGGAACTCCTCGTGATGTCCGGGATCTCATCCGGGACTCCGAACAACATTCGGTAACCACATACAAGCTTCCTTTATAACCCTAGCGTCATCGAACCTTAAGTGTGTAGACCCTACGGGTTCGCGAGACATGCAGACATGACCGAGACGTTCTCCGGTCAATAACCAACAGCGGGATCTGGATACCCATGTTGGCTCCCACATGTTCCACGATGATCTCATCGGATGAACCACGATGTCAAGGACTTAATCAATCCCGTATACAATTCCCTTTGTCTAGCGGTACGATACTTGCCCGAGATTCGATCGTCGGTATCCCGATACCTTGTTCAATCTCGTTATCGGCAAGTCTCTTTTACTCGTTCCGTAACACATCATCCCGTGATCAACTCCTTGATCACATTGTGCACATTATGATGATGTCCTACCGAGTGGGCCCAGAGATACCTCTCCGTTTACACGGAGTGACAAATCCCAGTCTCGATTTGTGCCAACCCAACAGACACTTTCGGAGATACCCGTAGTGTACCTTTATAGCCACCCAGTTACGTTGTGACGTTTGGTACACCCAAAACACTCCTACGGTATCCGGGAGTTGCACAATCTCATGGTCTAAGGAAATGATACTTGTCATTAGAAAAGCTTTAGCATACGAACTACATGATCTTGTGCTAGGCTTAGGATTGGGTCTTGTCCATCACATCATTCTCCTAATGATGTGATCCCGTTATCAACGACATCCAATGTCCATGGTCAGGAAACCGTAACCATCTATTGATCAACGAGCTAGTCAACTAGAGGCTTACTAGGGACATGGTGTTGTCTATGTATCCACACATGCATCTGAGTTTCCTATCAATACAATTATAGCATGGATAATAAACGATTATCATGAACAAGGAAATATAATAATAACTAATTTATTATTGCCTCTAGGGCATATTTCCAACAGTTGTGGCCTCCTCGGCCCACCTCCGGTGCCCATCTTTTGGTATATAAGTCATTTTGACCTAGAAAAAAAATAAGAGGAGGACTTTCGGGACGAAGCGCCGCCACCTCGAGGCGGAACTTGGGCAGGAGCACTTTTGCCCTCCGGCGGAGCAATTCCGCCGGGGAACTTCCCTTCCGGAGGGGGAAATCATCATCACCAACAACTCTCCCATCTTGGGGAGGGTAATCTCCATCAACATCTTCAACAGCACCATCTCCTCTCAAACCCTAGTTCATCTCTTGTGTTCAATCTTGTTACTAACTATAGATTGGTGCTTGTGGGTGACTAGTAGTGTTGATTACATCTTGTAGTTGATTACTATATGGTTTATTTGGTGAAGATTATATGTTCAAATCCAATATGCTATTTAATACCCCTCTGATCTTGAGCATGATTATCATTTATGAGTAGTTTCTTTTGTTCTTGAGGTCACGGGAGAAATCACGTTGCAAGTAATCATGTGAACTTGATATGTGTTTGATATTTTGGTAGTACATATGTTGTTATTCCCTTAGTGGTGTCATATGAACGTCGACTACATGACACTTCACCACATTTGGGCCTAAGGGAATGCATTGTGGAGTAGCAATTAGATGGTGGGTTGCGAGAGTGACAGAAATTTAAACCCCAGTTTATGCGCTATTTCGTAAGGGACCGATTGGATCCAAAAGTTTAATGCTATGGTTAGAATTTATTCTTAATACTTTTATCGTAGTTGCGGATGCTTGCGGGACGGTTAATCATAAGTAGGAGGTTTGTTCGAGTAAGAACAACACCTAAGCACCGATCCACCCACATACCAAATTATCAAAGTATAGAACACAAATTGAACCAACATGATGAAAGTGACTAGTTGAAATTCTCGTGTACCCTCAAGAACGCTTTGCTTATTATA
The DNA here is from genome assembly GCF_003073215.2 of Triticum urartu. Taxonomy (NCBI): domain Eukaryota; kingdom Viridiplantae; phylum Streptophyta; class Magnoliopsida; order Poales; family Poaceae; genus Triticum; species Triticum urartu. The sequence goes on from NC_053028.1 coordinate 605,125,670, forward strand.
AGAGACTGTTTTGGCTTGTCCTTTGCCTTAAAATGATTGGGCTACCTTGCTGCATACTTGTTACTATTATCGTTACTTGCCCGTTACAAATTAACTTGCTATCAAACTACTGCTATTTACAATTTCAGCACTTGCAGACAATACCTTACTAAAAACTACTCCCTCTGTGAACAAATATAAGAGTGTTTAGATAACTACTTTAGTGATCTAAACGCTCTTATATTTCTTTACAGATGGAGTACTTGTCATTTCCTTCTACTTCTCGTTGGGTTCAACACTCTTACTTATCGAAAAGAGCTACAATTGACCCCCTATACTTGTGGGTCACCAGTCGGTACCAACGGGATCATATCGGTCCGCGGCACGGTCCAGACGTACTTTCTCCCGTAAACGGGAGACAAATGTGGGAGAGCTTTGCGGACGTCCGAACCGCTCCCAAGCCCGCTTCCAACCGCCCTGGGCCCTGGCCCACCATAAACCCCCACCCGCCCCTCCTGCGCTTTTCCTTCCGATGCACACGCCGCTTACCGCACCGCATTCATGCCGCCCCAGAGCACGGAGCGGCCGGCATTGATGCCGCATTATGTGACCAACGGAGGGCGGAGCTGACCGCCGCGACCTCTCGGCAGCCGTCGTTTCAATGCAGACGCAGCTTCTCGAGGAACCAACTCCGGTCATTGTGCTGCATTGAAGCGGGATGACCGCCCCTTCGCCTGGCTTGACCGTGGCTATATAAGCCGTGCTCCGGCAAAGCACAGAGCTACAATCACCCTCCCCAAGCACCGACGCACTCTGCCTCTTCGTCACCCACCTCGTCAAGCCCTTCCTCCTCTCCCATCTCAGAGGCAATGTCGAAGTCATGATGCTCCGCGCCGATAGGCGGCGTCGGTGGAAGCTCTTCCTCCGGTGGTTCTTGGCGCCGTCATTGTCGCTCTTTAGGCCCTTCGGCATCCACGATGGATGGCTCCTCCGCCAAAGAGGAAGATCGTCATCTTCTCCGGTGTTGAAGAGGACCAGACGCCGCCGCAGCAGCCGCCCTGACTCCTCAAGAAGATCGTCTGTTAGATCAAGATAATTATGGAGCGGTCGCTCTGTTACATGGGCCCGTCACCGCCATCCCCGGCGCGCGTCAAGGAGGAGTCGCCATCCCCACTGTGCCACCACACGAAGCGTGAGCTAGCGTCCCTGCTCCATCCTGTGAAGGAGGAGCCGGCCTCGCCCCCGCACCGCCATCGCGGCGTCCGGATCGGACGCCGGGTCAAGGAGGAGCCGACGTACCCGCTGTGCAGTCGGTATGGCCGCATGGACGCGCCGCCACCGCCTCGCCGTCAAGGAGGAGTTGCTGCCCGCAATCAATAAGGCGCGGGGCCGCCTCCTCCACTACCTCGGAGGAGGCGGTTACGGCGGTGCCTCGGGCTTGAGGGCCGTCGTCTCCAAGGCGGAGTGCGCGGCGAGGTACAACCGACGCAATGCCGATCATCAAGAGTGACATGGCGCCAGACTGTGTCCGCAACGACCCTGACCTCGTCGCCGCGTGACCATCCAGTTTCAACTTCAGTTAGTTTGAAATCCGCCCGGTTTGAACAAATTTCGTCTAGTTAGTTTGAAATTGTTGGCCGGATATATGCAGACAGCATTGGATGACGGCCTTTTGCATCCATATCCTGGGACTGGTCCCCGTCATTGAAAATGTCCTTATTAATTATAATTAATGCTGTCCCTCAAAAAAATATAATTAATGCTAATTAGCACGTGAGACATGCGCGCTCCATCCACCAAAAAGTGCAACTGCATTTTGGCACATCCGGGGACGGTGGGGTGACGGGGTTGGGACGCGACGCGTATGAGAGACGGGGACGGCTGAGGCCCACGACCAGTCGCCCCGTTGACGTTTCCATTTCCGCCACTCCACAGTCCACACCGAAATCAGATCCAAATCCCACCACACCAATCCATCCGCCCCCATCTCCATCCCCGTCGCCCGATCCGATCCGGTCCGGTCCCTCGCCATGGCACCGTCGTTCTGGGGCCCCGAGTTCCCCCCGCAGCCGGCGGCGGTGTTCGATGACCTCGCGCTCGTGGAGGCGGAGGACGCGTACGAGGGCGAGGGGGACGAGCAGCATGAGCACGGCAGCGACGGGGAAGTCGTCCCGATGGACATCGAGGACCTGGAGGAGGCGCATCTCTCCTGCGGCTGCGGCCGCAACCTGCTCACCCTGTGCTTCCGGGGCGTTGTGCACATCTTCATGTCCGCCTCCCCTGACAAGGTGTCGCAGGTGGAAGCTGCACTTTCGCTGCAGGGGCGATTGGATCCGGCGGACTCTACCACTGTGCCGCCCGCCGCGCGCAACACGCTCACCATGATCTTCCGGGGCCAGGAGTGCAGTTTCGACTCTGTAACCCCTGATGAGGTCCATCCCTTGTACTCTGCAAACTGTCTTCTCTGCCTTTTTTACGTGATTCAGTAGTCTCGGACGATGCTGCAAGGTGCTAGTGTATTTCATCGCTGTCGCAGGTGCAAGATGTACTTTTGTCGCTCGCGGGAAGGGAGCTGATGGTCCCTAGGATTGAGCTCAAAATGGAGTTCCTGCACGGGAGCTACGACTTCGACTCTGTATCCCCTGATAAGGTCCATCCCTCGAGTTAGCAAATTGTCTTCTCTGCCTGTTTCACACATGATTTAGTACTAGCCTTGAATGATATTGCAAGGTAGTAGTTTCTTTGATTGCCGTCGCAGTTGCAAGCTGCACTTCCGCTGCTGGGGGGAATGGATCTGACGGTCTCTACGGCTCTGCCATGTGCCAACAACCAGCTCACTGAACCCTTGATATGCTGGATCGACGTGTTCGACCCTGTATTCCCTGATAAGGTCCGTCTCTTGCCGTTTGCAATTAGTATAATTTTTCCTTCTCTGCCTTCTGTACGTGATTCAGTAGCCTTGAATGATATTGCAAGGTGGTAGTGTCTTTGATTGCTGTTGCAGATGCAAGCTTTACTTTCGCTGCTCGGGGGAGACGAGCTCAACCCAGGCATTGGTGGTGGAGCATCACCATCAATTCCATACAGACTATTTTTACAGTCTATAAACCATGTTTGGTAAGATTATGTGCTGGATGATTCACATGCGGCAGAGGTCGAATTTACCCTGCTTCAGAGGTTGAATTTTCCACAGTGGTGGCACCATTGATGAGATTTAGGGAGAAGCTGAAAAAGCAGGACTTTGTTAAGAAGATCTGTTATACTACTGTTTGGAAGAAACTTGCACTAAGGTTGGTATAGTTGTTGACTGGAAATTCCAGTAATTATGTCTCAAATGTTGTCTGTTGAAAATGTCTGAAATACTTTAAGTTTGTTGTGTTGGGAGTCGCCAAATTTGACAATATATATTGGAATATGCTACATTCCTTATGCATATTATTTTGCCATGATTTTCTTGGGAACATATGCACATCGTAGCTTTTTTCTTAACAAACTCTGTTCAGTATGAAGATTGATTAACTGCCTCTAGTTGTTCTGGTCGCTTGATTAGTGTGTACCATGTCAAACATCACCGTTATGCTGCGATTCTCGTCAGTTGTAATACTAGTGTGGCACTTCTTTCTTTAGACATGGTTTCCGTGATCACGACATAGATTGCAGTATCCTGTGATACTATGTTCTTACCAGAGCCAAATGATTTGTAGTGTATCATATATAGCAATTTATAATTGTCAGGTTGTGTTACCACATCTGCACAACCATAGTTTTTTCTTAGAAAACTCTGTTCAGTACTCCCTCCATTTCAAAATGCATATTTGTAAAGTTTGACCAAGTTTATAGAAAAGCATCGACGTCAACAATATGAAAATAAATGTCATGATGGATGTGATGATATTGATTTGGTATTGTGGATGTCGATAAATTTTTCTTTAAATTTGATCAAACTTTACAATGTTTAACTTAGGATAAACTAATATGCAATGTATTTTGAAATGGAGGGAGTATGAACATTGATAAATTGCCTCTAGTCACTTTATTAGTCTCGTGTCAAGCATTACCAGTATGATGTGATTCTTGTCGGTTGCAATATTAGTGTGGCACTCCTTGATTTAGACATGGTTTCCGGGATCAATGTTTTTAAGGCGGTAAGGTGAGGCGAGGCTCTGGGGGCGCATCACCTTTTAAGCGCTAAAGCGTAAGGCGAGGTGACGCCTTAGACACATACATATACAATATATGGTAGCCAATTAGGCGATTTAACAACTAGCATTACAATAAATAAACTGTTACCAACGTCGGATATAGCTCTCTAAATCGAACATATGGACTGTCAAGCTAGATCTTCCTCACTAAATCTGGCCAGAACCATACGTCCTAGCTGGATCGTCGGATGTAGCTCTTCTCTTGGGATCATTTGATAGACCATAAGCATTATCAGCCACAGGATCCATCAGAGCAGGGACACCTGGCTACTGGAGCAACACTGAGAGACGGTCCAATCAGCCGTCAAAGAAAAAGAGAGAAGAGACAAATCACTGGAGCAACCAGATCAAGCATGGGGAAGGAGAGAAGTGGTGGTGGGGCTGTTGCCTTGTGGGTGGATAAGCAGATTTGGGAGGAAACAGATGCAGAGAAGGAGCAGTTAAGCACATCTAGCTACACTGCTGGGAGAAACAGAGCACTGGGAGAGGTGAAGAAAGAGCAGAGGAGGGCTGGGGAGAAGTGAGATGAGAACGGGAGCCACACCTTGCTGCGCCAGAGGAGGAGGGTGGGGGCGGGGGAGGGAGGACCTGAGCCCAGAGAGGAGGAGTGGCACAGAAGATTGGAGCCATGGAGGAAGAACCGCTGGCAAAGGTCAGAGAGCAGAGAAGGAATCCCTCTCGCGTGGATTGGACAATTTGTTCGATCCTCTCTCTCCCCCCTCTCCGTCTTGTACCTGTTCGCGCATGAGCCAGTCTTTCACGCGAAAGTTTCCCATGTGGGCCGCTCTTTCCGGCCTGAGAGCAGCGCATGGCGTCTGATCTGGCCCAAGGTGCCGCCCTGCTTGCCCAGGTGGACGATTCCGACGCCCTTTTGTCTAAGGCGCATGCTTCATGAAGCAGTCACAAGCGAGGTCGATGCCTTGCCATCTGAGGGCGATCTGACACCATAGCGTGGGTGATGCCTTAGGGAAGCTTTTAAAACAATGTCTAGGATCACTGCATTCTTACTAGAGCCAAATGATTTGTAGCGTATCATGTACACCAATTCCATTGTATTCATTGTCAGAATGCGTTACCATGATTAGAATCGCTCGGTGCACATGACCTATGTGTGGTACCATTTTCTATCCGAACAAAATCTTAGGGTCAGCCATGCTTCGCAAGGGTGGGTTAAGCAAGAGATATGCCCTCGAGACCACATTAAACCTCATAACTACGTCTAGTTCTAGCTAGTTCGTCATCTATTGCTCTTGCGTAATTAGTTGACCCCTTGAGGCATTGGGCTTCAGTTCTTAGCAAAATCACATTCATGCAAGTTTCAAAAATGCGTTGGGCGTAAATTCCTAGTTCTGCCTCTACGTAGAGCCTATATTGCCTAAGCGCACGCCTAGGCACTCTTAAAGACAGTAGCTCTGCTTCTGCCTAGCGTCTAGGAATGCTTAAGTGCGCGCCTAGCAGCTATTTTTTGGTTGGGCTGCATTCATTGTACGACACTTTCTTCATCTCTTGAATGAGAAGAATCAGTATTTCCCCAGAAAGGAATATCTATGAATTAATTTGGATGTTGCATTCTGTAAAACAGTCATTTACATTGCGTTCTGTTAAAACAATTTGTTGCGGTGCATCAGGTTAGAAATTCTACTCGGTTATCGATTTGGAATTAACCCTAGCAGTGTTAGTGATAATATAATTCTACCATAGTATTATATTTTTCTGAATTGTGTTAGAAGATATATTTCAGATATTTTAAATAATATATAAACAAAATTATAGTTTATGAAAAATCTAATAGTATAATGATACTACAATGTGGTACTGCTGAACAAAAAATCGGTCACTGCCTTGTAATAACCTTTGTTTTAGATAAGATTATATTTGCTTGTTGGTGCTTCTTGACTAAGTTGCTTCTGAGTGATTATGCACAAGCACTATTAATATTTGTCATATTTTACTCTTTATTCATAGGATGCAGCGCAGTAGATGCCAATTTACATCTTCAAGGCCAAAACCTGATAAATCAGCATCCAAGTTGGTAACTCCAGATGGCTCCGCAAATAGGGAATTAGTGGAGGCTCGATGTCTGTCTGCTGCCGAGTAAGGTAATGGAATGTATTATGTTGTTATTTGTTTATATGTATTTAAAGTTTCCAGCAATATTTCTAGATGTTTCAAAAGAGGTTTTGTGTGGGATTTGGCAGCTATGCGTGAAATTAATTGCTCCAGTATGTCATTGTGGGTGTGAAAAAAGGAACACAATTTCTAGCAAATACTTAGTGCAGCTGGCTTCTACACATCATAGTTTATAATACTCCCTCTTCCAAAATACTTGTTGTGATACTAAAACCACGTCAAGTATTTTGGAACGGAGGGAGTACCTTTTTTTGTCTAGCTCATTTTTCCTGGGATATTCAGTTTTGTTTGCTTTGTTAGTTGTGTATATGGACTGGAAGGTATTATCTGATACCTAGCATACATGGACAGATGCTTCTTTCCATATGGTATTGGTATTGTTAGATCTTACCTTTTTGGCTTCTTGAGCATATGGGATTTTATTTGTAAATTGTGGTGATGTCTTAGAATTCTTTCAGATGCCATCACTGTGGTATTAATGCAAGGACCACTTGCTCCTTTGCTGTTTCCATTTCCACCATCCAAACTAAAAGCAGATCGAAATCCTAGGGTTACTACCCCCTCCAGGCTATCTCCATCCCCATCGTCCGATCTGATCCTTCGCCATGGCACAATACAACGGCAAGCAGTACCGGCCTCGCCGGGGCCCCGAGCACCCCCTGCAGCCGGCGGAGGACCCGGAGGCGCACGCCGTGATTAACCACCTTGCGGTCATGGCGGCGGAGGCGGAGGTGAAGGCGATGAACGCGTACAGGGAGGAGCATGAGCAGGAGGTGGAGGAGGGCGAGGGGGATGGGCAACATGGGCATGGGGAGCACGGCGGCAAGGTGGAGGTCGTCCAGATGGATGCCGATGCCGTGGTGGCTGCTGCTGCTATGGCAGCGGCAGTTGTGGCGGCCACACAGTTGGACCTACACAGGGCAATGGTCTCTACAATTGGGTCGCACCCTTTTATGTGATGTATAAGCCAAATTATAAAAAAGGGCAGCCCGGTGCATGTAGCTCCCGCTTGCGCAGGGTCTGGGTAAGGGTCCGACCACTTTGGGTCTTTTGTACGCGGCTTTTCCCTGCATTTCTGCAAGAGGCTGTTTCCAGGACTTGAACCCGTGACCTCATGGTCACAAGGCAACAGCTTTACCACTGCGCCAAGGCTCCCTTTCTATAAGCCAAATTATAGTTCATGAGAAATATAATAGTATCGTGATTTTATGATATGGTACTGCTTTACAAAAGAAAGTACTGCCTACTATTCTGATGCTAAAAACCTTTTTTAGACAAGATTGTATTTTGCTTGTTTGTCTAGATTACCTCTGCACGCATTATGCACAAATACAATTAACGGTTTTCAGATTTTCCCTGTATTTATAGGATGCAGCGCAATAGAGACCAATACATCTTCAAGACCAAGACCTTATGAAGCAACATCAGAACTTGGCAACTCAAATAAGGGATTAGTGGAGGGTCGACCTCCGTTGGGTAAGTATATTTTTTGGCCTCGAACTCTTCCAAAAGTGAAGAAATCGTCCCTCAACTTCAAAACCACCAAAATTCAGTCCCTCAACTATTTAAACCGGATACTTTTCGTCCCTAATAACGTTTAAGGTGGTTTTACTGTGACGTGGACCCTGTTTTGACTAAAACGGGCCACGTGGGCTGGTTTTGACCTCCAGGTCAATCAAGTGACTAAGGGCACCCGCTGGCTCTCTCTCTCGCTTTCGCATTCTCTCGATCCCTTTTCCCATTCACGAACCCTAAATAGAGCGGTGGCGGCGGGCTGTGAGGCGTGGCTACGGCGGCGTGGCCTGCCAGTGATTGAGGCGCGGTGGTTGCTGGCTGAGCACGGTGGCTGTGGTGGTGGCTGCTAGGGCATGGCGGCAGCGACCTTGAGCACGACCAGTTCTGGGCGGCGGCGGCGATTTAGGCAGCGGCTGCGGTGGTGATTCCCTCATGGGCGGCGGTGATTGAGGCCCGCGGTTGCTGGTTGAGCATGGTGGCGGCTGCGCTGTGAAATCCAGTTCATCCTTTACTGTCAATGTTACCTCCGGCCCGGCAAGTTCCCAAGTTGGCGGAAATTAAAGAGCAAAGAAAGTGCCAGCAAAACTACCAGACTAGTGCTTGTTTGCTGTTGTCTGTTCTTATGTCAGACCATGTGAGAATTCATGTTTGTCATTGATTCTAAGCTATATTCAGTACTATTTCCCTTTCCCATTTAGTACTTTGTCAGACTATGTTAAACTAAATTGGGTCGAGAATGTGTTCAGACTATTTTCAATTAAATTGTGTTCAGACTATGTTCAGCTAAATTCAGTACAATGCTCTGAAATGTCCAAACTATTTTCAGTTATATTCAGATTTTGATAAGCTATATTCAGTGCAAACACTTTCCTTTTCTCTTGGTTCTCACTTGTACACACGCGCACACACATACTCATGCACAAACACTTAATTGATGTGGCAGTCAAAACCAGTGTATGTGGCCCGTTTCAGTCAAAACAGGGTCCACGTCAAAATAAAACCACCTCAAGTGTTATGACGAACGAAAAGTATCCGGTTTAAATGGTTGAGGGACGAAAAGTATCTGGTTTAAATAGTTGAGGGACTGACTTTGGGTGGTTTTGGAGTTGAGGGATGATTTCTCAACTTTCAAAAGACTTCCGAGGATGAAAAATTTACTTATCCCACCTCTGTCTGCTGCTGAGTGCTGAGTAAGTTAATAGAGGCCAATGTACTTTGCTGCTATTGGTTTATATGTATTTGAATTTTCCAGCAACATTTTAGATGCTTTCTGTGGGATTTGGCAGCTATGCGTTGAGCCGTTGAGGATCATTGCTATGCTTGAAATAATTGATCTAGTATGTCATAGTAGGTGCCACAAAAGAAACACGATTCTTGCAAATACTTAGTGCAGTTGGCGTCTACACATCATCATAGTATATAGTTAGCTTTTTTTAGTCTAGCTTGTCTCTTTCCTGGGATATTCAGTTTTGTTTACTTTGTTAGTTGTGCAAGCAGGATTGATATGGACTGAAGGCATTATCTGATACCTAGCATACATGGAGAGATGCTTCTTTCCATATGATATTGTTATTGCTAGTTCTTACCTTTTTGGTTTCTTAAGCCTCATCCCAAATCCAGAAGCCTGAGAACTGTGGTACACAGATTTTAAGGGTGAGTATCAGGAGGGAGTGGCTTGCTCATTAATAAATTCGGATGTCCTTGGCACCCTCGTCTCCATGGGAGATGTAAAGTTATCTTGGTCATGATCATCTTAATGATTTCCTGGGTTCCTAGTTTTTTCTTATTCCTATGAATCAAACACCCAACTCTACAAAATTCATGTGTTTTGTGATTCTTTATTTTGCGCATGCTTTCGTATCCTATTTTTTTGGTTTCCTGTTCCTAAGTTTTTTGAATCCTGCGAACCAAGAGGCCCTTAGTGGGATATGGTTCTGTTCTGGTGGTGGCTTTGGTTACCGTGTGCCTATGGAAGACCTCATTGGGCGAGGAGAGCTTGGGAAATTTATATCATGTGCCTATTGAAGGCCTCATTTGCCGATGAGTGCTCGGGATGATCCTTTCCAGTGTCTACTTGTAAGCTGAGGACACAAATCTCTCAGTATGTTGTGAACATATTATGATACATCAGTTTGATTTGTCCTCTTGCTGTGGGAGTTAGGATCATATTTGATTTTCTTTCTTGAGCAAGCAGTTAGCCAAAATCTTTTACCGCGTATGGCCGGCTTCTTTGTGTTTCATTACTCATTAACGAGATGGAACTTGTATATAAAAAGGTCACCTGTTTTGAATAAAAAGACAGAATCCCGGTATCTTATATGGAGTTGCCCTGTTCAGTTAGCAGCCTTCTTTCTCTCAAGCATATATGAAAGAAAGAAACCAACCACTGGGAAAATATAGCATGGAGTAGCTCCATAAGGAGTTGCCTGTTATTCTTATATAACAGTTGTTTACATGTATTACACCAATGAAATTAGATAGAATGCTATAGTATTATGCTGTTCATGAATATATGATTAGTCTTGAACTTATTGTGTATGAAACTCGTGTGGAAACCTATGCAAGCACAAACCTGCCCCCGGAACATCCACCGGCATGCATGTATAGGCTCTAGATAAATTGGTTTACTTTACTTGGACAATGCAAGTTCCAGATTATCTTCCAGGCTTGACTCTTTGTATTATCTGCATCACTTGGCTTCTACAGCTGCGCATGAGAGGAACACATGAGTTCACAACAACATTGCTTACGGAAATATGGAAATTATGTCGTTCCTGGTACCGAGAAGCCAAGTAGTATAAGAGAGACATGAGAGGTGCCCTCCTTGTATTAGATTATCATATCAGTAGTAACTTACGCATGAACAATCATAGGTTGCCCTCTTGTATATTAAGTGTCTACACCACTGAAGAATGGAGGACATTCAGTGGGAGTGGCGGCGGCAGTTTTTGACGATTGTTATTTTATGGCGTGCGATTTTCTGCGTATTAGTTTTGAGCATTGTAATAGGGAAGCAAATAAAGTTGCTCAGAAACTTGCTAGATTAGCTAAATTTTCTGTGACTAGAGATTGTTTTAAGGAACCTATGAATGAGATTGTAACTTCTCTTATTAACGATGTAACTGTTATTTTCAATGAATAAATGCGATGTTTATAGTAAAAAAAAGTGTCTAAACCACTGTGGTAGTTTTTGCTAACCATGGATAGAATGATGCTGGTGCATTCTTTTAAGGTCATCTTGTTTTTGAACTTGTGGCACACTTTATTCATATCAAATACGGAGTACTAAATGCAACATTACTATCAAGTTCAACTAGGATAATCTGCGGAGGATCACCCTTTCAAGAAATTACAGAATTAGAATCATAGAATTCCTAGCAAGCTTGTGCCAATACATTGAGCTAAATGAAAATGCTCATTCAGAGTAGCAGAATAAGGGCCCATGATGCCTAGAGGCCTGGGAATTCGGTTTAAGCCAAAAATTCGGTTAGTGCCATTTGGTTTATTTGTAATTCGGTTATTTAAAATGCTAACGGAAAATGGTAGCATAAAACAACAAACCAAATTTTCTAGATGGCCGGCAGCACGATGTACACCTCGGTACCGTCCACTCACACTAGCCATTTCAGATGGCGGCTGCTTGATGTGCCTGCGTATTGAGAGCATCTCCAACCGCGCTCCTAGAAAGGCTTCCTAAATGTTTTTTTCGCGCCGACACAAAAATATCAGTCTAGTCGCGCCTCCAGTAGCTTGATTTTCGCCGGCCTGTGTTGAATTTAGCGTCGGCGGACCCAGGCCGAACCCGGCGCGCTGGGAGGCGCCGGGGCGAGCGATTTTGGTGCCAAAGAGCCGCGGGCTCGCCGCGTCAACGACACCGTGCGTCGTCTTTTCCGAACGGCTTCGGCCGCCGCTCGCTCCGCGAACAGGAGTCTTGGCTCCTGTTTCAGGCGAACATCCCGGCGTCGCCGGACATACGCGCCGGGCATACGCGCCGGGCCAACGGGGTGGAGACTCAGCAACGGGGGAGTGCCCATTCCCCTGTTGCCCGACGCCGTGGCGAAACCGGGCTACTTCGCCGACGAGGTCGACGTCCTGCGCGCCTCCCTCACCGACGCCCAGCTCGCCCTCCCCGAGTACGCCGCCGACAACATAGCGGCGTGGACGGCGTACTTCCAGTGCCGGCAGCAGCAGAGGATGGCGTCCACAAATGGCGCGCCGGTGGTGGCCGGCCTGAAGAACAGCGAGGGACGCCACCTGTGGTGGGGTGTCCTCGGCCGTACCCTCGAGGGCGTTCTGACGTACCTCGAGGGCGGCAACGACCTGCCGTTGGCATACCCCCCGGCGAGGGCGGCCGCCACGGCCACGGCTCACCGCCGACGCGACGGGCAATGGTTGCCCAGGAGGTTCGGCGCCTCCTCTTCTTCCTCCTCCTCCCGCTCTTCGTCACACTCGTCCGGCGCTCCGGCGCTGCTCAACGTCAAGGCCGAGCCCGCGGCGGAGATGCCGCTCGGCCGGCGCACTCGCAGCGCCGGCATCGTCATCAATGAGGGCGGCCGGTGCGCCTCCTCATCGGTTCCTCCTCGCTTCGTCAAGCCCAAGACGGAGCCGGGCCTCCCCGCGGTGAAGACGGAGCACGGCGGCGACGTCGAGCTTGACGACGACGCGGCCCTAGAATGGGCGCGCGCGGACTCCCTGAAGATGGCGAGGGAGCGCCAGTGCGCCTCCCTGCGGCGATTCGCGCAGCGCCGCCGGGACCGGGGGTCCACCAAGGACGGCCGCGTCAAGGAGGAGAAGCCGGACGACGACGACGGCGGCGGCAGCGACGACAGCGACTACTCCGCTTTTAGCCAGTTCCTTTTTTAATTATATATATTATGTAATAAAAACCCGTTTTTAATGTAATATATGCCGAACTTCGCCGAATTTTGAACTTTGCTATATTTTTTAATTTTTTTGAACGCGCCTGGGGACGGCTCTGGGGCCGGCAGCTAGGGACCAACTCGCCCCCAGCCTGATTTTTTGCGCCGGCTCACCCCAAGGGGCGATTTTAGGCGCCCCCTGGGGGCCACCGGTTGGAGATACTCTGAGCTGTGTGTGTACGTGCATGTTGTGAATGGTGAGAAGCTGCGGCGGCAGGCTGCGTGTGAAGCAGACGCTGAAGGACGGGAGATACATGGTCACGGTCACGGTGACCACCTGAAAGACATGGCACCAGGGCTCGGACCTCAAGGATGACAGGCGCGTTGGGGAAGCAAGACTCCACGGGCTGCATGGCGAGGCACTGCAGGGACTTGGGCGTGGAGACGGCTGCAATGCGTGTGTGCTGCATGCATCCGTGCTAGTGCGTGCTGTGAGTGTGCACAGTACGTGCCGCGTGCTTCTGTATAAAAAAATGATTCTGATATTTGGCATATGTGTGCCATATAATCAAAACTGCCACACTTCTATTTCCTTCATTTTAAATATATGCATACATTAACATTCTTTCTCCTTACACGTATACTTCTCTTTTTATTTATATGCATACACCAGAGAACAAAAAAGCTGATGTCATTCTAGATTCTCTTTATTCCAAAAATTTAAAATGTTTTGTAGCTCAAACCGTCGGTCCGATGTAATAACCGTTTTTACATAAAAGATTCGTTGCGACGAGATCTTTGAAACTAGATCCCATGTTGGCATGTTTCAATAACTTTTTTTCAGCCAAATTTTACCACGCCTAGGCTACATAAGTTACCATGCCCATTATATGTAAGTTACCGTGCTATTTTCACATAAGTTATCGAAGGTATAAAAATGCTGTATTCATATAAGTTTTTGGGCCCGCTGTTCTTATATTACCATGTTTTTAGGTCCGTGGTTCGTATATTACCATGCTCTTTGGTCAATGTTATACTTATATTGGTGATTGTACATGAGTTATTAGTTGCGGTTCGTATATCATCATGATATTTTCATATAAGTTAGTAGGGGGTGTGTTTTTAACATTTTCTCCGCTTGATCAAAGTTACCGTGGTGTTTATACGTAGGTATGTGATGCGTATGTAACCAAGCTATGTACACAAAATTTACAGGGGTATGTTTTCAATAATTTCCCCACGGAGTCAAATATTACCATGGTATTTGTACGCAAGTTATCAGGTATGCGATGGGTATATTACTATGCTATTTACACAAAAGTTACCGGGGTATCTTTTCAATAAATTTTTTCTCCAGATCAAATTTACCACTGCGTTTGGCCCTAAATGATCAAGGTTGTGGTGCGTAATTTACTGTGCTATTTACATACAAAAGTTACCAGTGTATTTTTCGACCACTTTTTACTACTCTCCCCCAAATCAAGACTATTACCATGCTATTTACACATAAGTTCCCGGGGTATATTTTCAACAACTTCATCCACCCGAATCAAACTTATCATGGTCTTTGTACGTAAGTTATCAGGTTTTGTGGTTCATATATAACCGTGCTATTTTCACTTAAGTTATCGCGGATACGTTTTTCGACAACTTTTTTGCCCTTTAGTCAAAGTTACCGTGGTGTTCGTACGTAAGTTATCCGGTATACAATTCGTATATTACCGTTCTATTTTCATGTAAGTTATTGGGGTATATTTTTCAACAATTTTCCCCTCTTTGGACAAAGTTACCATGGTGTTTGCATCCAAGTTATCAAGTCGGTGTTTCCTATTTTACTAAGCTATTCACACAGAAGTTACCGGGAGTACATTTGTCAATAACATTTTCCCCTTGGTCAATGTTACCGCGATGTTTGTACGTAAATTATCATGTACGCGGTTCGTATATTATCATGTTATTTTCACGTAAAGTTATCAGGGTATATTTTTTAACAACTCCCCTCCTTGTTTAATTTTATCACGGTGTTTGTACTTAAGTTATCATGTTACGGAATGTATATTACCGTGGTATTTACAAAAAAAGTTACTGGGGTTATGTTTTTCAACAACTTTTTTGCCGGATCAAAAGTTACCATGGTGTTTGTATGTAAATTATAAGGTATGTGGTACTTATATTATCGTGTTATTTATACAAAAATTACCGGGGTATGTTTTCAATAACTCCCTCCACCCTCCGCTGTTAAAGTTACCATGATGTTTGTATGTAATATCAAGTCCGCGGAGCGTTGATTATTATGTTATTTACACATAAGTTAGTGACCTTATTTTTTTTTCAACAATTTTTTTCGGGCCAAAGTTACCGTGAGATTTGTGTTTAAATTATCAGGTCTGGGGTACATATATTATCATGCTATTTACATAGAAAATTACGGCGAGTATGTTTTCAACAACTCTTTTCCCAGGATTATTTTCTTTGGCATAGTGTTTGTGTGTGAGTTATCAATTATAAAATATGTAATTTATCATGCTATTTAGATTCGCATTCGTCTCAACTTGTTGAAAAGCAAAAAAAAATTGCATTCCTAAGTGACTCCCTCAACCCAGGACCAAAGTATGACACCCTTCGTCCAGTCTGTTGGCTATCGTCCTCGCCAATGATCCCTAGAGATGCCCGCCTTTGGTCACCGCCCTGCGCGTAAATTATCTAGTTGCGCAACATGGTGTCGGTGGTGCATAACAACAGCGTGCATTTAGATACATGACATCTCACTGATCAACCTCTACTCTCTCGACCGATAAAAACCATCACCCTCTGTTTCAAATTTTAAGCACAAACAAAATAGAAGCACAAATAGGCTACATACACTCCATAAAAAGCCTTGAGATAGCCAAAAGGACTCAAGTCCAATCAGCTGATTAGGTGACTACAGTGAACATGGTGGTACTAAAAAGCTGACCACACATCTTCAGATTAAAAGGTTGTCGTAAGCGGCATTAAATAGCCAACAATAGATTATCATACTATTTACATTAAAAATACCATGCGTGCATCATGACAAATTATGAGTGTGCATCTGGCAAAAAAATGAGCAACAAGCATCCTGCACCACACGGCTTGGTGTGTCCATTCTCTTACTAAGCTATGATAAAAGAAAAAAAATGTGTCTGTACAAGCCTAGCTAAGCAGAGGACGGCTGGGCGGATGTTGTCGCCCACTAATTCCACCCTCTTTGATGATGACCTCCTCCAGATCACGCCCAGCAGCACCGTGAAGATAGGGATCAGGATCATGGGTGGCAAGATGCTGCAAAGCTATCATATCACTTACGATCATTCAGAGGATTAGAGCAAGATCCTCAATTAGTGTCAGAAAATTCAGCATTTTGTCAGCGCTCCGGAGTAGTTACTGCACTCGTATGGTATTAACCTATGTGAGCTTGGGCTCCACCGCCCCGTGTCGTGCCATGGCGTGCAGCCGAACGGCGAGCACTCGGCACCCGAGGTGGCTCATGTCGGCGCACGGGCTCAACGACCTGACAGAAACACGAGCAAAATTCAGAGCCTGATAGCAAGCGAGTTCGTTTGACTTGGTGAATTCAAGCACAATGACGACACTAAATATACTTACACGTAGAGGAAGCTCTTGTCATGGAGTCCGATTGGAGACCGACGACGAGCGTGGAGGCCTGGAGCTGCCCCACGGCCGCCTCCACCTTTCCCCGAGCTCCTCCTCCTGCATCACGATCTCCACCTTCGCCTCCATACGTGGTCGCAGAGGTCCCTGAAGGCGCCACATGGTAGGACGATGAGGAGGCGTCCGGGTCGTGCGGCGCGGCACGGAGCCCGACACCTTGCGCAGCAGCAGCGACGCCATGGCTTGCCGTCGGACGGGCGGTGGCGGCGGGGCGACGACCACTATATGTGAGCCGCGACGCGACATCGCCTGAAGGAGAGGACGGGCATGAGGAAGGAGTGGAAGAACCGAAAAAGTGGATCGTGCTACGATGCCGATCGAAGGGATACCGAGTGGTGTGGCAGTTTTACAATCGGGCACAGGGTTGCCAAATATATATTTCGATAAAAGAATATGGCCTCTTATTATTACCTAAAGTATCGTGTGCTTAATTGGCTATCGCGTGCAAGTTGCCACCCGTAGGTCTCTGGGTCTCCACCCGTCTGAAATTTTATTCTTTTCTTTATTTCTTCCCTTCATTTACTGACAAGTGGGACCCACATGAGGAGGAGAGAGAATGCTATCACACAGTGTTTCACCGGTCAACTCAGATAAAAATACGAAGCTATGCAGCGGGTCAGTGACCATATTGACTACTTCCTCCGTCTCATAATATAAACACGTTTTTAACACTAGTGCATATCTTCCCTAGATCCTACATGCTTCATTTATTCAGATTTGCTGTTAGCGAAGGAAGATGCCACTAGTGTCCATCAGGAAATCAATTCACAGGCTATCCCCGCTTTACTTGATGCTTTTCTTCTTCTTTGAATTCCTCTTCCTTGGGGTGGTGGTGCAGGTAGCCGGGAGATTGTAGGGACGCGTTTGACACTGTCTCCGGTCTACGGACCCTCGCCAACCTTGTCGAGTCCGTGGCTGTGGCCAGGTGGAAGGCCGGGGAGAACGTGGCGCGCTGCTCAACCTAGTCATGTACGATGTACGACGGCTAGCTGTGGTGCCGAAGGTGTCGGATGTTGGTGGTGTGCAGGAGGCGGTGACGGAGCTCACGGGGGAGGGAACACTGGTTCGCGATTTTCTCGATGAACTCGTGCATCTGAGCTTGTTGGTGGCAGGTCACCAATTTCAGAGCAACGTATGTCCCGAAAGAGTGGTTGTTTTAATTTGAAACGGAGGTAAAAGTATTGCCTCATCCATTAATTAAGAAGAAGAGAGCTGCCCAGTTAATTTGCGGAAAACTGGGCAAAAACCGTTACAAACTTGCTCAAGACAATCGAACAAGCACACACCTACAAGCATGCCAACTACTCCCGAATCATGGAGACACACGACCACATAGGCATGCTGACAAACACACCCAACACGATATTAATGCCACTCCCCAACACATGGGTCTCAACCTCACAAAGAAAACCCCATTGAGTCATTGCAACTTGAAAGAAACACATCGATAATGTCAACGTACACCACCAAGCCCTCGTTTGCAAACCAGAAATCTGAGTCATCATGGAACAACTTGTGCATTCCCTTTTGCACCATCCTTCTTACTTTTGGTCCTGCTAGATTACTCCTTGAGGATGCCAGGTGGAGGATTAATACCACCTTTCTTGCATTTGTCCCTCAATGCTTTCTTCTTCAAGAGATATCCAATCGTCTTTCCAGATTTTGCAGCATCCAATTCTGCAAGAAAATAACAAATCTTGGCGGCGAAGAGGGCCCCAGGATTAGGCACCACCACACCGGCCACAACAATGTCCTCACCCACAGGAACCATGAGTCCGATGGGCTTCGATGAGTGCATGGAACTAGAATCACGACAACTCTTCTCTTCATATAAAGATGCTTGGCTAGGATCTGGAGTGGTTGTAGCGGGAGCCAAAGCCACAACCGAGGGCACGAGCGAACCACCTTGAAGATGCTCCCCTAATAGCGACAAAACAGGTTCCTCACACATCTGCTGAAGCTTAGGCATAATCTGCATCACCGGAGCCATTACCAGGGTTGTGGTGTCACCCATGGAGGTAGCAGGCATCGAGGGCAGGGCAGGAAACGGCGATGAACTGGCCCTAGCATGAGGGGAGAAGCAGCCGTAGAGCTCGGCAACCCTCTCGTCAGCAAAGTCAACGTCAATATCCATCATAGCAGTTTTCCCCCTTCACATCCAAAGCAACAGAGAGCTTATCCAGAGTAATCTCTGCACGCTCCAGAAAGCTCTCAAACTGAAGCAGACAACCATCCATACATTCAACGACATCACGCAGAGGCTAGACCGCCTCCTTCAGTTGAAATGAAGCCAATTTTTGTAGTTTAGAGCGCATCAGCTTGATTTGTGCATCAAGACCATACTGCATGGCCAAATTACTTGGTGTTGGCGAGCCTGTGGGAGCAGCAACAACAGACGCCCAAGAATCACACCGAATCGCCTTGTAATGGGCCTGACGTGGAGCTGAAGCTTGATGATGCTTATTGATGTGGACAAGCAGCAATGGCATGACATATTTTGACAGTAAGCTGAGTGGACACCAAGCATTGTGACACCCACGTGACCGATGACCGTTCTCGAGGCAGCGGGAGCATCAAAACAGATCTCTGCAATCAGCGGCACAATGCCCAGGAACCAGACATCTGCAACATCTACCTTTGAGCCAAGCGGGTTGTTCTAATGGAGAGGCTGAGGGAGATTTGTTGGATCCGAGGACCATGACAGAGGTTGGCACTGCGGCTATGATGCATGAGAGAGGTATGGGGACGACGGAGTTAGATACATATATGGAGATCATGGAATAAGTAAATAGCAACAATATGTGAGCAGCGGCTGCGAGCAGCCAGGAGTCTTAGACTCCTACCAAACGTAAGTATAATGCTATTTGATGATCAAATGCACAGCCAAATTACTTGGGGTTGGCGAGCCTGTGGGAGCAGCAACAACAAACGCCCAAGAATCACACCGAATCACCTCGGAATGGGCCTGGCGTGGAGCTGAAGCTTGATGATGCTTATTGATGTGGCCATGCAGCAATGGCATGACAAATTTTGATAGTAAGCTGAGCGGACGCCAAGCATTGCGACACCCACGTGACCGATTGTCGTGGTTCTAAGTCTGACAGTAGAATGGGGGGTAGGAATGTAGAGGCAAGATCCTAGCTATGGAGGAGTTGTACACGCAGGTTTTACGAGTTCAGGCCCTTCTCAGAGGAAGTAATAGCCCTACGTCTCAGAGCCCGGAGGTGGTTGACTGGATTATGAGCGTGTGTGTTACAGGGGGTGCGAACCCTTGTCCCAGAGGAGGGGGGTGGCTTATATAGAGTGCGCCAGGACCCCAGCTCCCCTCCATTACATGGGATTCAATGTACATAAAGGGGTGGCGTTACAGGTAATGCCTGTATTGAAGTGCTACAAATGATTATTAAATATATGAGTAAATACCCGACCATTGTTGCGTAGAGCGGCTTTAGGTCTTCTTATATGTCGAGTGGTTTCATGGTCGAGTGACCTAGATAAAGAGAGGTCTCCGAGTGAATGGTAGGTCGAGTGGACTTCACTAGACACCTTCGCTGGATCCCTTCTTCTGATTCTTGAACTTTTTTGTTCTTAGGACAAGGACCTTAGGTAGGACGTATAGGTCAGGCCTATTGCCCTACCCCAGGTTTATGTCCTCATCATTAGCCCCCGAATGGATCGAGGTTTGAGTGAAAAAGAAGGATGGAGTTGATCTTGCTTTTGCTCTTGCTTCGTCTTGCCTTTATCTCCCGGTGGAGGCCAGTTGTTAGAACTTCAGCTTCGTTTCAGTCGCCTTGATCGATTCAGGAATTGCCGACTGGTTTATGCGATGACATCCGTCGAGTGACATCTCTGACATGGAATCTTTGGCGTGATCGGTTGTAGAGGATCCCGAATCTCATGGGATTCGAACTTTTGGTGGACGCGCGCCAGGCGGAGCGCTCCGCGGTAAGTGGAGTAGATAAATAGGACGTTTTGATTTCCGCGCCACCTTTTTCGCCACGTATCCTATGCGTGACTGTTGGGGGGATTTGACAGGATCGCTCAGGCCCACGCGTCAGCCACTCGGAAGTAGGCCTTTAAAAGCGGCGAGGCCGAGGCATTTGTACTGTGCGCATCCATTTCCCTTCTTCCCCTCGCATCTCCGCTCCGTCCAGCCCAACCACTCTCGACGCCGCTGCTCCGCCGCTATGGGGAAGGACAAAACGACAGCGCTAGAGCGTGCGAAGAAGGCGACGGGGGCGGCGAAGAACAAGAAGATGAATCGGGGGTCTTCGTCGCGCTCAGGGCTACCGTCGGGTTGGATCCAAGGAGACTGGATCCGATCCTCGCTTCGACAGGAGGACTTGGATGATATGGCCGAGTTAGGGCTGATCGTCCATAAGTCTGCGCGTCTGCCGAGGGGGGAAACGGAGCCGCAGCCACGACCGGGTGAGTGTGTCCTGCTTGCCACCCACGTCGATCGCGGCTTCTCGGTTCCACCACACCCCTTCTTTCGAGGTTTCCTGAATTTCTTTGGTGCTCAACTCCACCATTTTACTCCCAATACCATCACATATCTTGCTGCCTTCGTCTCCATGTGTGAGAATTTCCTGGGGTGCCGACCGCACTGGGGTCTTTTCAAGCACATCTTCACCATCCGATCCCAAACTGTGAAGAAAGCGAACTCGAACGACGAGAAGACCCACGTTATCCAGATGTGTGGGGGTCTGGGCATTCGGAAGAGGAAGAGGAAGAGGAAGAGGAAGAGGAAGAGGAAGAGGAAGAGGAGTTATCCACGTTTGTTGAAGAAAGCTACAACAATATTGCCTGACATGATCTGGTCCCGACATAAGGCACAATTGTAATCTGGGATGAAGAATTCCAAAGCAAAGAAAAGAGGAATGTTAGAACACCCACTTCACTGCTCTTTGTGAAAACATTGGGCCATTCCCGCACGCACATTCAGAAAAAAAATTGAACAACCCAATGAGTCTGCACCTATAGAAAAATGTAAAATTCCTAGATTAGATAGAAATTTACATAGTGAGTTGATATATTGATCCCTTCGCATCTAGTGATGCAAAAAATAAATAACCATAGATAACTGGTTATTATTTTCTATGTTTAAGTGGCAAAGATTACCATGTAGGTCAGAACAATAAGGAATGAATAGAGCAATTTTAATGTAAAATCAGAAAAGGAGTTGGCCACTAAAATAGAACTCTGGAATACAGAAGGTAATTCAACATTAAAGTAATACTTACGGGTTAATATAATAGCCTAAATCTCCTTATACTATTATAGACTAAAAAGTGTGAATTATCAGACAATATGTGCTTCCTCAAAAAAATCATATAATATATGTATGATCAATTGGGAAAGTCAGATGGCTGATTAAATGTAGACCAAAGACGTAACAAACCTGATCAAATATTGCAATGGATTATGAATGACCTAGAACAACCACCAAGAAACAACATCGAAATAGGCGTTAATGATATATGTTTTAAACGATGTTCTAATTCAGCAACATGCTGAATAACAAAGCTTAAGAAAGAGAAGACCCTAGAGGAAAACAAAACATATTGTGTCGCCAAATAGATACCCTATCGGTTTCATATATCTGTCATGATAGCAGGTAGGTGCCGATGCATTGAATAACATCCATGGAGGAGTCAACATATTTATATAACTTTTTTATGTAGCCAAATGAAGTCAAATAGGTAACGATGATCTATTCTCGTGTTAGTAGGTGGAAGATATCGTTACCTTGCAAATAAAGTCCAGACTCCAGAATGAACAATGAAGTTTACAAATCAAATCAGGAAGCTTTTATAACCGGGTGATGATTGCATTAGACAAATATAGCCCCGCGTCGCCCTCCGCTCGGGCGACTCGGGTGACTCCCCAACCCTAGCCGCCGCCGGGGCCTAGCCCATCTTCCTCTCCTCCTCCCGCCGCCGCCGGAGGACGCCGCCGGCTTGCACCCGGAGGCCGACCGTGGTGGCGGGGGCTCTTCCTCCCTCCCGTGTCTCAGGGGTGGCGGGGCCCCAACATGCGTGGAGGTGCGGCCGATCTAAAAGCGACGGTGTTGGCTTCGACGACAGCGGCGGTCAGCCCTGCCTCGGGCCACGGGCGGCTGCTGGCCTGGATCGGGTGGCGGCGCCATGCAGTCTTCGGCGGCATGTCATCTGGCTTTAGATCGGCGGCGGCGTCGAGGGCCTGGTGGACTGCTTGGCGGCACCCATGGCAGATCTGTTCTGGCCGGTGTGGCCAGTGGTGGTGGTCATCTTCTTCGTCGGCGGTGGCCGGCCAGAAGCTTGGTGATCGGATCTCGAGATCCATCATCTAGTCCCGGCTGCGAGTTGGGGAGACATGGTTTCCGGTGAAAACCGAGCCGACGGCAGGCGATGGCGGCGTTCTATGCCGTTACCTTGATGAAGGCATCATCGTGTAACTACTGTCGACCCACTCGTGCTGCTCCGGGGGAAACCCTAGGATCTGGTGTTCCAAATCGGACGATGGCGGCACTGCGGTGTCGTTTCTCTCTTGGGAGCATCGTTTGTGGAGCAACGCTGAAAGTCAGAGGCAGGAGGTGGAGCGACTTCGTCTTACACGGAGCTTCGGTGGAGATGTCAAGTCATACCTGACCGACAGGTGCTACGCTTTGTCATGCCTGGTCGGCAGGTGCTACGCATGACCGATCTTTCAAGGTCTTCAAGCTATGTCGGCTGGTGATACTTGGCAGCATGGCGCTGAGGTGTATCAGTGGTGACCGCGACGTGCTCAACTGTTTGCGCGCAGGGAGGAGGTGCCGTTGGACGCCGTGGTGGCGTCGACGATAGCTAGACCAAGCAAGATTGATGCATCAATACAGTTCTGAAGATGGAGCGGTGGCAGTTGGCGGCGGCGGCCTTTGAGAGCACGCCGGACCAGTGTGTGCCCCAAACCCGGCAAGTGGCTAGGTTGGGGTCTCAGGTCTTAGATGTTAGGCTTGGCTGCGATGTCTGTTTGGTATCAGGCCCAGGCTATCTGCTCCCCTTCATCAACTGGATAGGTGTAGCGACAGTTTGTTGCTTAGACGGCGGCTTTAGTCTTACTGTTGTATGACTTTGTAAGATCTTATGAGAATAATTAATAAAGTGGCCGTATGCATCATCCAGATGCAGAGGCCGGGGGTCATCCTCCTTTTCTAAAAAAATCAGACAGATATAAAGCTAGCTACAGCCTGCAGCGCCTCGGTTACACCTTCATCTATAGTGCAGACGTGAAGTAGTTTTCCAGCACAAAGCAACCATTTGGAGTCAGTGATATACTTGACGTAGTGATAAATGACTAAACAGGAGCGTACTTTTAATATGTAATCTAGGTCTTGATCTGTTTAGATGGCAATATCGATGAAGAAAGTTTGTTAGTACAATATCAACACATTAGTACATCTTTTCTATTTAATATGTAATCCTTTCTATCTTTGCTATTTAAACCGAAATTCGTGATCCGCTCCTTTATCTTTGCTATTTCAAATGAAATTGGCAATCAGACCAAAGTCCTTACCCACTTCATATGACAAAGAGAAAGCTCTGCAAGTTTAAAAAAAAGAGAGACAAAGATCTCGAACATATGGGAAATAATCATATTGGTATGCATCTGTAGTTGTAACCATGATACAGCATATGTCCTTTTGGGATCAACAATGCAAGAGAAAACGCGATTAACTGTATGTGCCCTGGCCAACATGAAATGATCTTAGAGCAAAGGAGGGGATACCAAGTTGTGATGGGAGACGATGAGAACGATGGAACTCCACAAAGGGACAGTGTAGCTGGGGCGCCTGAGGTCATTTGAGATCCGGCGGCGTCGTCGTGTTGGGAGGTCGTCCTTGAGGAAACGGAGTCATCACACTTGAAGGTGGCCGGGCCGCCGGTGCTGGGCGCGTGTAGGCTGCAGGGAGGCATCTTGGTCCCGATGCCGGTGTTGTTCCTCTCATCGATGGACCTGGCCGTCTCACTTGGATTCGTGGGGGCGGTAGGCTGCGTGCCTAAGTCTAGCCGGCGAGAGAGATGCTCTGCCCTTCTCACTTTCTCAACAGATGGCAGCGGCGGTGATCTCACACCAAATCTGGCTGGGGCTGCCTTGGCGAACTCCACGCACGGTGGAGGCTGCGGCCTATGCGGATTTGTGACACGAAGAGCTCTCTCTATGGCGTCTATTAGATGGACTCGTCGGTTACTGAAGCCCAGAGGTCACATAGAAGGGGAAACGATCGGTAGCTTCCTAAATCACACGATTTCTTTGAGATTCCTTTTATTCTTTCTCTAGAAAGCTCAGGTGGCAAATCTGTTTCCGTGGAACACTGCATGTTGATAATTGTTGACGTGGAAGGATTGCAAGTGGTAGTGGGAACTGAATTGGTGATGTGGCATGGATGCTGATATGGACATTGTGCATGTTAAGAGAATCTCTACTCCTAACTAGTAGAATGCCCGTGCGTTGCCACGGACTTTTGAAATAGTCACAGATAAAGACAATATATCAGGGTCACAATTGCATAATAATTGAAGTCCGCTTAACTTGTAATGTAAGGTGATAACAAAATAGCACAATAACAATATATACATATAAAGTAATGATCCAACTAAAAATCTATTACAAAGTATTGAGAACTACTTGATGCACTTAAAAAATTGTCTCACAATATCAAACAAGTTGTCTTTACCTTCATTTGCACAATGTTTGAGCAAGTATAATAAAAACTGCTTCATCAACTAATAGATACAGTACGACATTTTACTATCAATATTTTCTACTGTATGATATTTTTTGTGTTCATGAGAGTATCAAACACAATATTTTTCAATTTGTGACAAGTGTTTACCGATCCGTTTGTATTGCCTCATGAAACTATTCTACGACATTCCATTTTGTAACATTGAGATTGAGCCACTTATGATCTCTGTTAAACTCTGGACTCTGTTCTCCAAGTTTCAAATGCTTTTCAAGTCCTCGTAACTAATTTATATATGGAAAATAATAGGGGTTAAGGCAAACAAAACATATGTTAAGAGGACCAAAAAACAATAGTTACCGTAGTAGTAAGCTCACTCCGTTCGATCCGAGAACCAAGTGAGTCCTCTTCTGATAATCTCACGTTTTTTTGGCATTGACGTCTGCCAGATATCAATGAGTCCGAGGCATGTTAATTGGCATGAACAACTGGTGTAAATATCATATAAGTCGTAGTCACAATTAGATATAAAAAATAATAAATTATTATACACATGGATTAATTAAAAAAATACATCATGATATGCATGGATAATGAGACGATACTAACCATATCTTGTTGTAGATAAGTATTAACATGTTGTAAGAAGTGACGATATTTTGATGGGTCTATGTCTTTTTCTCCGTCTTCTTTCATCTGGCCAGAAACGAACGTGCTAATAATATGTAACTTTTCACCCGCCCTGTCTCGTAGATAGTTGTGAGCCAGCATGCAATACATGTAAGCATTTATCACCTGTAATTTCGCGTTTAGATTATATCTATGTTTTACTATATTATATACTCCCTTCGTTCCAAAACATTGAAAAGAATACCTTGTGCGATAACATGTAAATTGGCATCCTTTTCTGTTTTTTATGAGATATCACTGCCTCCACATCATTTTGTTATGAAAAACTCGGTGAATTTTCGGCCCCTTTCAGCGTCACCGCTTCGGAACCCTTGTTGATGCATTCTTTTTCTGCATCTCCAAAATCCATATCTATGTCTCCTATATTCTGAAAAATAATAATATGTAAAAAATAAACATTTTGTGTTATCATGTATAAGGCACAGACAAAGAATGATTAGCTATATACCTCTTCTCGTCATGTTTCAGTCCGGCCTGTCATCGTTAGATCAATGTGTATGTCGGAACCCATCACTTTTTATCTGTGATGAAATATAAATGATATTTGCTACTGCATGAAATAAGACTCAATATAATATACTCCCTCCGTTCGGAAATACTTGTCCTAGAAATGGATAAAATGGATGTATCTATAACTAAAATAAGTCTAGATACAATCATTTCTAGGACAAGTATTTTCGGTCGGAGGGAGTATAATAAAATTAAGAGTGAAACAAACACAACTGTTTTATTTTGTAAAAAGAAAAACTATTTTTCATATTATTACAAAAAAGATGTTGCATTTCTTTCGGAGCAAACAACCAACTATAATGTTCATATATAAATAATATGTCATCTGAAATTTCTTAAATCATTTTAATCTATTTATATATTCTTTTGATAATTTTCAATTATTTTTTATAGGCTAAGGAAAATTGTCCGACAAAACTTAAAAACATGCAAGCAATCCAACATAAACCAAGTATATTCGGTTTCTTTTCTCAAAATTTTGATTTTTTTGTGATACTCTGAATATATGTAATAAGTATAAAAAACATTTATTCATATGATCCAATGTATATACTTTAGTGTATTTTTCCTTCGAAGAGCAAACGTCAAAGGCCCAAATTGGCTAACCAGCACGGCCAACCAGCACCCAACCCAGCAGTATTACTCCAAGTTATAAAGAAAAAACAGTATTACTCAAAACCCCTAAAAACAGTATTACTCAAAAAAAAAAACCCAACCAGCACCAGTCTCCCTCACTCTCTCCATTCCCGCACAGTCCTTAGATCTCACCCCCCCCGCGCGCACCCTCGTCTCCCGCGGCGGCGGCGGCGAGGTGCATGAACGCGGCGTGCGGCGCGCCCGCCCCGACGGCGGCGGGGGTGGGCGAGTGGAGGAAGGACTGGCCGCTGCGATCCGGCGGCTTCGCCGTGCTCTGCGACAAGTGCGGGTACGCCTCCCCCTTCCTGCTACCACCTCCCTCCCCCCCTCCCTCACTCCGCGCTTCCTCTGCGGGTGCGTGCGGCTCTGTTCCGAATGGACTGGCTGGCTCGCTAGCTCGTCGGCTGGACGAATCGATTCATCTCGATGCTCTGCCTACCTTTCCCCCCTGCCTTTTCCTCTCGAGGAGAAGATGTTTTGTTCCTTGTTGTGGTTGGGCAATCTGTGGATTTCCTTTTTGTCTTGCGCGTGTAGCAATTTTTCAGAAAAGTGGAGTTGACTCAGTTGTAGCTAGCGTGGATACCTATCAGCGACATATAGAACAGATAATAAGCACTACTTGGTTGTGTGGAGCTCATGTCGAATTCAGATTTCTGTAATCGTTCAGTTACTTAGGGCCGACCCAAAATTGCTTGCAGCAGCTTAGCTAGGGCCGACCCAAAATTCAGATTTTCTACTGAGTGGTTAGATCTTCCTAGCTAGGGATGAATGAGCTCTGACATGGTACTCCTACCAAGAATGGAAGAATACAGACATCTAGCTCTATGCATGAACATTCGAGAGCATTACCGAGAGAAACATACATACAAAGGCTTAAGCAAGACTATACTTTATGATTGACGCACTGCTTTGTCAAATACCCTGCTTCTTTCATGATTTAGACACTTGTATTGTATCTGACAAGATTTTTAAATCCCTTCTATGATTATTTCCCAGAGTTTGAAAGAACTCATACAAAATGAGACGGTGCCCTGCCCCATTGACATAGTTAATAACGCTATTGACGATCACCTAGCCAAGAGGCTCACCGAACTGTGTGGTTCCGAGAACAAATTAGCTGTGGGAAGTGCTGAATATAAAAGAATAATTGAAATGAACCTGGTTAGTATACTTTGTAAGCTTTCTTGTTGCTTCTGTCTGGGTGAACAGTACTGACCACCACCTACTTTTTCAGGGAATAACCTGTCTTTATGTTGATGTTCCGGATTGTGAGATCATAATTTGGAGATGAATCCCGTGCGTACTTTACTTGGTTTCCCGACAGGAGACATGACTATTGTGCTGCTATATGAAGCACCCGTTGGCATTGCAATTTTCTCTTTTGATGGGGACTACCTCAATGATCCAGCAAAGGTTCTTATTTTTTCCTTGCTGATGCTCCTTAAGATTTGGCTGTCATCAATGAAAAACTCAAGATCATCTAATCGATTACTCTGCTTTTTCTACAGGACTTTTGGTAATGCTTGCCACCGCTTGTTAGTAACGCTCCCATTTTTTAATCAATGATCCTGCCTCCTTTCATGATTTAGACAATTGTGTTATACTGTATTTGACAAGCTTCTTAATTATCTTCTATGTTTATTTCTCAGAGTCTGAAAGAATTCGTACGAAATGAGACGGTGCCCTCCCCAGTTGACATAGCTAATAATGCTATTGACGATCACCTGGCCAAGAGGCTCACCGACTTGTGTGGTTATGAGAAGAAATTAGTTGTAGGGTGTACTGAATGTAAAGTAATAATTGAAAAGAACCTGGTTAGTATAACTTTATAAGCATTCTTGTTGCTTGTCAGGGTGAACAATATATTGATCACGATTTGATTTTTCAGGGAATAACATGTCTGCATGTTGACGTTCCGGATTGTGAAATGAGAATTTGCACTCAGAAGAAGCCCATGCATACTTTATCGCCTAAAAGACTATCAGATCCTACTGAAGATTCAACGATATTCTTACATCAACATGACATTACTTGCAAGCTCGAGACGGTGAGCTTACCTCTTGTCCTTCCTTATTTCTCACAAGTTGATGTTCTCCCTTGTCAATGTTAGTACTTTATGTTCTTTCCTACTGTTCTCATCTTCTATAGCAAGCATTAATAAATCTCCTTTGGTTATGCGATGCTAAGATTTCCTGACTTATTGTGTACTTTATTTTCATAGACATACCGTACTGTAAGTTGACAATTGAGAACCTCATTTTGTTATATTCAGCGCTGTACCAACTTCTACAAAATTTTAACCTTTATTTATCTTTTTTTCACTTAAAGCAAATGCTCCTCTTTATCCAGGTTAACGACTATTGTTAAGGAAGCTCATCGCTTGCATCAAATCGAATTGCGTGAAAAGGAACATTTGAAGTTCTTGCGCCTTCTTCTTAAGGATTTTATGATTAAATATGGCATTGACACTGAGAATTGGATTCTGACCCAATTTGCAACAGCTCTGAAGATTATTGTTTTATGCCCCTGGAGCATCGGGTATGTCTGCATGCTTAATTCACTCATTTTTTGTGTGCAGTAGGAGTAGTTTCTAGAAATTTATTGAATTTTGTTTCCAGTAGATGCACTGAATTTCAAAGAAAGAGTACTCTAGGAGTACATGGAGTTTATGCACTGAATTTAGTTTGCAGTAGATGCACTGAAATTTACTGAATTTTGTTTGCAGTAGGAGTATTTGCAGTTCTGAACTGCTAGGAGTACTTGTAGAAGCACTTTGCTGGTGCACCGTGCATATAACTTGAGCAAAGTGTCCTCTGAATTTATATGCACCTAGCACTTCTGTTCATGCCCTCACCTGTTCATGGCCCAGGAGTAAAAGAAAAGGAACAAACATAAATAAGCTACTTCTATACCATTAATCCAGTGGGGTATATCACTGTTGCTTTGACCATCTGTACCATCAATCATCGAAGAACCAATGGCCACATTTCATTTTGATTAGCAGTGACTAATTTAACTTGAGATGCAAATAACCAATTGGTGTAACTGGAGTTCTAATACCAAAGATACTAATCGGTCACAAAAATGACATAGTAAACAAAAATAAATAACATTGACTGTGCCTGATTTGTGGCCACATCATAAATATTTCTCTAATGTAGAACACTCCAGTGGAGTCTAGTTTTACAAGAACGGAGTGATCAAGGCAGTGTGCAATATTTGTGCAGGAAAACAAAGCCGGGTTTAGATGTAGTAGATGATTGATTACAAAACAACAAAAGAATAATATACATAAGCAAACCAGCAAAACGATAAATAATGTCACATACAGCAAAATTTGGCAACTTGCAAAGTCACAAATCCGAGGCAATATTATTAATACTTGCCTTGTAGTATAAACATAATAAAGTTCAATTGCAAACATCGAAAGATAGAGATATGTACAAAGACACCAAAGAGCACCAAATTACCTGTAGCATAAGAGTAAATCCTCTCACATATTTAAGATCAGACTTCAGCCTGTAAGGACTTCCTTATAGACGATGTTCTTCATCGAGGTCTGTAAGGACAAGGCAGGTCTTTTCCGCTTCTTAGATTTACCGCTTTGCTTCTTGGCATTCTCCTTCTCCTTCTCCTTCTCAATGAGGATCTTTATATTTATCTTTGCGGTGGCTCGAGACAATGCGACATAGAGTTGACCATGAGAGAACACTGGATTAGGTAGGTACACGCCAACAATCGGAATTGTCTGGCCTTGAGCCTTGTTAATCGTCATAGCAAAGCTAAGCCTTACAGGAAATTGCTTCCTCTTGAACTTGAATGGAAACATGTCATTGTCAGACGGGCATAGGGGTATTCGAGGAAGGAATACCCTCCTACCTGCGTGTTGTCCGATCACGATTTCTGCGTTGATGGCGTTCCTCTCGAAACCTCGCACCACAAGCCTTGTCCCTTTACACAGACCATTAGCCGGATCAATATTCCTCAGAAGTATGACAGGGCAGTTGAGCTTCAGTTTGAGTGCATGCGGAGGCAGAACGTTGGGAGTCAATCCATTTAAGAACTCGGGAGCGTAGTAGCCATACGGGTCGTCTTCTGCACTGTCAAAGCTATGGTAGATTACTTCTTCTCCCCAAAAACGCTCTACCATGCGTATGTTTATCTTGTCGACGTTGTCATTCGTGGTGGAGAGGATTGCGCGTGAAGTCATGTAATTCGGATCGGACATGTTGTCATCTAGTCTCGGAAACACATGGTCAATCAGCTTCTCCAGGTCGTCACCCTCGCCTGTAGACGGCACACAAATATCTTCAGGGAGTCGTATGTTTCCTTGATCATCAAGTTCCTCGGTGCCATTGCCTACCCTTAGCAAGTAATCCGCAAACCAGGTGTCATTATGAGCCCTCATGTTGGTGACGAGCCTTAGCGGGCGCATACCCTTCCAGAGGTGTGAACTTCGGAGGGTTGCATCGATTATCTGACCCCGGGACCCCCTCCTGACGACCGGAAGCACCTGCCTGAAGTCCCCGCCAAACACAACAGTTTTTCCCCCAAAGGGTCGGTCCCGTCTTCCCATGATGTCGCGCATGCTGTTGTCCAGTGCCTCGACCGCCTGTCGCTTAGTCATGGTGGCCTCGTCCCATAGTATCAATGAGGCCATCCTCAGTAGCTTAGCGGTACCACTCTGCTTCATGAAGGTGCATGAGGCGCCATCGTCGCATCTCAATGGGATCTTGAACCTCGAGTGGGCAGTCTTGCCTCCAGGCATGATAGAAGCGGCGGCGCCTGACGTCGCGGTAGCGATAGCAATGTTTCCCTCGCTTCGAACCTTGGCGAGCAGCGCCCTGTACAGGAAGGTCTTCCCTGTACCTCCCGAGCCATCAACAAAGAACACACCCCCATCACCGCGTTCAACAGAAGCTAGTATCTCGTCGTATGCAACCCTCTGCTCAGGGTTTAGCGTCGAAGCCAATTTAGTGTCGTTGATGTCAAAATCGACGTTAGATTCCTCGATCACTTCTCTGGCCTCGCCCTCGGTTGGGTCGAACGCATCGTCAATGCATGGAAGAGCGAAATCAGCTATGTCTTTGCCCATGGACTGCAACATACCCCTAATGTCAAGCAACACCATTTGTTCCACCTCAATCGGGCACGTGTGTGATCGCTGATAGTCATCAGACATAGGCTTGAAGTGCCTATCCCATAAACCACGCACGTCGCCTGGCTCACAGTGCACCAAAATTGTTGCGAAGAGCCTCCTGAGCGAACATGGCATCGCCCACTGCTCTGCCTCAGTAAGACAGTCGTCGAGCATGTTATCTGCCTCGATGAGTCCCAACCTTTCGGCAGCCTCTCTAAAGCTCCCGCATAGCCTACCATCCACGGTGAGCAGGTCCTCATAGGATGTCTTGCCAGCAACATGGTTTAGCAGCACACGCAGATAGTATCGCTCCCCCTCGGCAGGATTGGCAGACACAAATTCGACCTATCTGATAACGCTCCACCCGCTCTTTCCAATACTTCTTACCCTTCTGCCATGTGAACCTTCCAGGAAAATCCTTGTACAATATATTCCTAGCCCACGGGTGGTTTTGGTTAGCTTTGAAATACTCTGTCAACATGGATTTGGAAGCATTCTCAGAGGCGACTACGTCGGTTAAGTGAGCTTGCTCATGGAATGCCACCCTATGCATATTCGGGAGATGAAGGGGCAACTATAGTACAGGCGGGTCATTGGCACACAAGGGGAAGCCAAATATCCTCCACATCGCCTCTGGAGGAGTAACCCACCTCGCGTCTACGTATCTTTTGATCTCATCAATGTTACCATCGGCGTCGGGCTGGTCGATGCTGAAAGAAGCCCTATCATGGCCCTTGTATATGTACTTGTAAAGGTATTTGACGGCCTTTATGCTGGAGCAAACCTCAACATTGATGTGGCAATTGAACATCCGCAGAAGGTAAGGGTTATACGGCACAACCCATCTGTTGTCCAACATTTTACCCCGGACCTTAGCCTGCCGACCATTATCTCGACGACGATAAACTGGGTATGAGTCCTTGCCCTGTGCCGTGTTTTCATTGAACGGCCGCGGGTATCTGCACTTGCACTCGTTCTGTTGCATGCACACATTTTTGGGGTTGAGAGCACCGCATGGTCCGTGCATCATATGTTTCACCACCAAGGCATGGAGTTCAGGATACTTCTGCTTGTCTGGGAGCTCGGCAGAAATGAGTCGGTCGTACTGCTCCGGAACGACAAGCTTATAGGTAGAATCCATGATCAACAAAAAGTGTGCGTGGGGGAGGCCCCTCTTCTGGAACTCGACTACATATACATGTGCGACAACACCCAGGATATTCTTCTTGAAGAACAACTCTTTCATAGCCTCTAGCTTGCCATGGAACACACGAGCCACAAGATCAGGTCGGTCTTGCGCTGTCTGACCAGGAAATAACTCATTCGTTATCTCTTCCCAGTTAGGGTTGCAGGTCATGGTCAAGAAGATGTCAGGCTTCCCGTAGGTATGGACAATTGCCATGGCATCCATATGCCTCCGCTTCATGTCACGGTCGCCACGTGGGTACGTTCCAGGGAGCACTATCCTTACGCCAACAGCGCTTGCCCGGGTCTCGCCGGATGTAATTGCATCAACAACTCCTTTATACAGGTCGGCACGGATCTTTGTCTGGTTTTTCCTGTACCATTTCAACCTACAACTCTCAATCTTGATGTACATGTCCACCCCCCATTGCTGGAGCAATCGTGCTCCACAGAGTATGGGATTGAATATCCCAGGTCGTGTCTGGAGCATGTAACAGTAGTAGTCTCTCACCGAGACGTATAACCTGCTATTCCCCTCTGCACATGGATATGAGTAACGCGGACATTAGGATTCATATGAGAAGTATACAATTCATCTAAACGACAGAATACACATAAGGCTTACCTGCATCCTCCTCATCATCATCATCACGTCTACCTCTTGGTTGTTGCACAACCGGCCAAGGGACGTCACGTTTAGGTAGTTTCGGGTGCCAACCGAGCTCCCCCCTTGGGTAGAAGAGTGGGTAAGAGAGCGGGTCATACGAGCCAGCCGTCACATGTATACTGTGCCTCTGGTTGTCATTCCCGCAAAGTGTAATCCTACGATCGAACCTCTTCGCTAGGTCAGTGCCCTCCACCCAAATTGCAGCGACCTCAGATGACAGAGGTCTATTATACTTCCGTTGGTCTAGTCTCTGGTCAGTGTTGAGGTCTATCCTGTAATCGTCGAGGTTGTCCCTGTGCGCACCCAAACTCCTGAACTGCTGGGAGTACGGGTTTTCCCTGAGTATGTCCACTAACTTTCTGACGACATCCTGGTCTAATTGCTCGGTGGCAGCCTTGCGATGGGTTAGGCCTGGGTCGTCGTCGTAGAAGTACAACTGTAGATGCTCTGGACGGGATGTTGGCCCGAAGGAATGAACATTGTGGTAGATGGTGCCGTGCGCCCGAAATGTGTACACCCCAGACTTCATGTTTGTGTAGCTTTCATCGAGGCTGACGCCGAGGGTTGTGAAGAAGTGGCCGTTGAAGAACCGTATGTTCTCCCGAAAATGCCTTGAGTCCGCATCCATGCTAGACCAAAGCCTCATTAGCTCCGGGATGGGCTCCGGTTGCTTCAGCTCGATCTGCCCACTGCGACAGCAGAATCCCGGGGCCTCGGACACAAACTTCTTGGCCTTGCAGTGATCGCAGTTCGCCGCGTGCTTCAGGATGTGTGTGTGGTCTGGGAGGTTTGAGTAGACATAGTCCAGTGGATCATGGTCGACATAGGTATTGTGACTTGAGTCTTCCAATTCGTCGTGCTCCATGTCATCAGCATCTGAGCCTGCAAACAATGTTTATAATTAGTGTGATATTCCCAACGGGTGGATGTTGCTCAAGTCGGTGTACATACCTTCACCAGCAAACAGGTAATACTCATCGTCAAAGAGGTTGTCAGGGTTGACATTATCAGTCATGAGACGACTAAGGTAAGCGTCCATCTCGTCTGCTCAAGTGCGAAACCAATAAATGAGGGTTCAGTCTCAAGGGACGCGTGGAGAGTAAGGATGGGATTGTTACCTTCACTTCTGATAGTGTACTCCGGCGTGCTAGATGAGGTTGAGGCACCGTGTGCTTCAACTACGGTAGGTTGTCCAGTTGAGCTCATTTCCGGTATGGAGATGGACCTGACAGTCGGGGTCTTCACCCTACCTGCAAAGCTTTCATTACGACGATCTAGCAGGGCGTTCCTCTCACCACGTGGCACCTTCGTACATGATTTCCGCTTGCCAATTTTCTCCTGACGCTTCTTCGCCGCCATACTTCCCTTGCAAGATCGCTCTCTCGTCCTAGGCTGAGCTCTGGACGCATGCCTTTGCTGGTCAGCTCCATTATCCGCTATTGTTAGCGGATCATTGGTTTGCTGGTCGGCACTTGTTAGGTGCTCATTGATTTTGCTGAGGTTGCCATCTACAGCACCACCTAAGGTTCTGCTTAGATAGGCACCTGCAACATTTTTGAATCATTATAAATATCTGATGAATGATTACAAAATGAAAGATGACCGTTGATGGGATAACTACCATCCGTTTCGATGTTGCGAATGTATGTGGGGGCCGCCTTGACGGTAGGAGCATGATCCTCGCACATGATGCCTATTCATTGAGATGGTAAGAAAGAGACGGTACAACTGAAAATTTGTGTAGAAGAGTGACAGTACCCAATTCTTACCATCGGTACCGACAGGGTACGTCGGCATACTCATTGCAGGGCCCCCATCTAGACACACAGATGTGGACCGAAAGTCAGGTGTTGCGTGAGAGTCAGACATTGTGCTAGTTAGATCTGGACGCGGCATTGCGATCGATTCAGCACACAGAGTGTTTTTCTTTGCAGCATACTTTGCCTTTCTCTGAGCACTCGACTCGCCCATCTCATCAGAAGTCATGCTTTCTCGGTGTTGCATGCGCCATTCTCTTTGATTTTGATTTTTTTGTTGAAGATCAATCATTCCGTTATCCACATTCTTCCGATAATCTGCTCGCCTCTGCGCATTTTCCTGCTCCCTTTGCCCGTCCCTTAACCTTAAGTTACGCTTGCGTTCTTTATCATTTTGACGCCTAGCTTGTTTTTTATCATGAATGACACCAGATGCAGTTGAAGGAGGCAACGGGGCAGGCTGATTTTCATCTTGTTGCTTTCTGGCTGCCTCCTCTTTTTTCTTTCAATAAGCAGCTCGCCTCCGAGCCTTTATTTGCTCTTTTTTCTCGTCAAGGTCCACCGAGGTTGGTTGACACCCATTAGTGATGTCACCGAGAGGTAACAGGGGAACATTTTGGATATCTGCACGGAGGGTTTAGGGTCTTCATTGTTCAACAAGAATTCATGTAGTAGACTCACACTTACTTTATATAGCTGCACGGGCTGGTTAAACAATGATGTATAGCTGGACGTAGTTGGGTTGGCTGGTTGAAGCTAGTTCTTTATCTAACGATTATTATTTAAATAATCCCTCCGTGCCCATACATAAAGTGTAAATATGGACTCAAAAGTCGTATGTCTGACCTATATCGACTTTCCAAATTTGTGTTACTTCAACATAAATGATGAGGAATTGTATGTAGAACACAGTGGTCAACTATTGGTCAATTATTTTATTCACTATTCTTGGTCAATTATTCATGGGATTGAATTGCATGGAAACATGTGTCGCCTACATTCTTAACTAAGAAAGTATATACGGTCATCGTATTGCTGAAACATAAAACATCCTTACCTGATTTCGTAAGGGCAGCTAGATTTTCATCTTGTTGCTTGCTGGCTGCCTCCTCTTTTTTCTTTCGATAAGCAGCTCGCCTCCGAGCCTTTATTTGCTCTTTTTTCTCGTCAAGGTCCACCGAGGTTGGTTGACACCCATTAGTGATATCACCGAGAGGTAACAGGGGTACATTTTGCATATCTGCATGTACATTGATATTAACCTTATATTCTGGAATAGAGGGAGTATATATACTATCCTCGCAGTGCCGACACATAAATCATTCTTACCTGATATCGTAAGGGAAGACAAATTTCCATCTTGTTGCTTGACGGTAGCCTCCTCTTCTTTCGATAAGCAGCTCGCCTCCGAGCATTTATTTGCTCTTTTTTCTCGTCAAGGTCCACTGAGGTAGGTTGACACCCATCAGTGATATCACCGAGAGGGGACAGGGTAACATTTTGCACATCTGCTTGTACATTGATGGTACCCTCATCATTTTTCGTCGGATATTAACATTATATTGTGGAATGGAGGGAGTATATATACTATTATCGTAGTCCGACACATAAAACATTCTTACCTGATATCGTAAGGGCAGACAGATTTTCATCTTGTTGCTTGACGGTAGCCTCCTCTTTTTTCTTTCGATAAGCAGCTCGCCTCCGAGATTTTATGAACTCTCTTTTTTCGTCAAGGTCCATAGAGGATGGTTGATAAGCATTAGTGATATCACTGAGAGGATGGTGTGGAACATTCTGCGGCCTCTTTTCCTCTTTATCACGTTGCATGCTAGCTAGTTCTTTTGTCAGATTACTGAGAGCCGGCAATGAATCTACAGTATATAGGAATGAGATTGGGTGGCTGTCTGCATCATGTAAACATAACAAAATATTGGACCGAAATAAGGCAAAGTTGTAGGCACATGGTGTTAACCTTTCAGCAACATAATACTTACCCGTAATCAGATGGGAAGGTTGATGAACATATGTCCTTTCACAATCGGTCTGTTCAAGTATCATCCATGCCGAGGGAGTAATATGGACTCCTACAAGTCACACGCTTGATCCATTAGAATTGGTTCTGCCCAAGTCTGTTAGGTACGATTTATCACATAAAAAGCACAAATGTAAGCTCTGTATATATGCACAGCCTTAATACCTGGACTACTTGGGTAAATCTTGTGAACATCGTCGGCTACATGTATAACCCCTTCGTTAGAGTCGTCAACATTTGTCCCCTCCATCGGGCCTGCAACATCTCCTGTGATGGTGTTTGACATGTATAAGAAAATATGTAGCCGAACATATACATGGAGGTACACATATACCTGGTGTATCATATGTGCTATCACCATCGGTCTCAAATATCATCAGTTCCGAGGGAGTAATATGGACTCCTACAAGTCACACGCTTGATACATTAGAATTGGTTGTGCCCAAGTCTATTAGGTATGATTTATCACATAAAAAGGATAAAATTAAGCTCTGTATATTTGCACAGCCTTATACCTGGAC
Organism: Triticum urartu; assembly: GCF_003073215.2. Classification (NCBI taxonomy): domain Eukaryota; kingdom Viridiplantae; phylum Streptophyta; class Magnoliopsida; order Poales; family Poaceae; genus Triticum; species Triticum urartu. Next base: position 605,163,893 of record NC_053028.1, read on the forward strand.
TACGTGGGTAAATTTTGTCAACATCATCGGCTACGGGTATGATCCCTTCGTTAGAGTCGTCAACATTTGTCCCCTCCATCGGGCCTGCAACACATTCAGTCTCCTGGGATGGTGTTTGACTTGTGTAGCACAATTTATAGGTGAACATATACCTGGAGGTACATGTGATGAGGTCGTCTGTTCCGTTGGCTTGCTGTGTGGAGTCCCCATATGGAACTATTAAAAAAAAGGCATGTCCAACAGACTCAGGTATCCCGCAAATACATGTAAACTGACTTTGCAAGCAGATCACGTGAAATACCAACAGTACTAAAGGCCCGTTCCCATTGTACAGAAATTCAGTCCATAAGGGCAGCTTGTTACAGATTTATGAGTTTTGCTATACATATCAAAATAGAAAGACATGTCCAACAGACTTTGCTACCTTTCAATTTTTTGTAAACTGACTATGTTGATTTACATGTTAAAAATTCAATATGCTAAGATGAACTGTTCATCTGATTGCAGCCAGATGAAGGCCGTCGAAGATCACAAGGGCAGCTTGCTATTGTACAGGATTTCAACACATAAGGGCAGCTTGTTACATTTTACAGAAACTCATGATGTTGGCAATGGTAAGGGGGCGAAATCATGAAGGCACGGTTGGGTTGCAAGGTGCTCAAACTCTCATATTGCGATTTGCCTACAACTTTGTTGGTATGTTTGGTTGTTTGTAGTTTGTTTCTGTGACCTGTACTAAACTATATAGCAGCTATTTGCAGTCTGACATACATCTGCATATACAAAACTCAGAGAAGTCATGGAAAAAACTTGCTGTTAAGCAACTATATGGGCGTCAGAAAGAACTTCAGTCATTTGTTTGAAGCGCAGATCTGTACACGAATACCCTAGAAACATGAGTAGTCTCGTAGATCTTTTAGCAGGTATTGAACATGAGTCCATCAGGATCGCCCTGATTTGTACACGAAGACCTTACAAACAAAACCCATGTTCATACCTGGGGTTGAAACCGTACAGCATACCTGGGGTTGAAACCACCCTGCGTCCTCAGCGGCGCCGACGGGAGCTCCTACGTCTGTGGCGGCGATCCAGAAACGTGGATGCGAGATCCGTCTGGCGGCGGCGCTGTCGAGTGCGCAGATCGCACGACGGCTGCGCAGATCGCACGACGGTGGCGATCCAGATGGAATCAGGTGGCGAGATCCGGCGGGGTCTGGGGATTGGCAGCAGGGCGATCCCGCTGGACTCAGGCGGCGCTGTTTCTTTGGGCTACGTGGGTGGGGTTGGGTGGGTGGGTGTGGGGGTGAGGGGACGAAAAAAACCAGACAAAAAAAAACCCAGACGAAAGTGGTGGGACGAAAAAAAGCCGTGGACGCAATCCTACCAACTCAGACATTAGGAGTAGAGATGGACGAGTTGGTTGAATAGTACGGTTTATTTTCGTCCCACCACTTTCAATCGTTTTTTTTTTCGCTGGTTTTTTCCGTCTCCCCTCCCACCACCCTACCAGTTTATCTTTTCACCACTATTTCCTTATAAACAAACACTTTCCTACCGTACAAAAAGTCATAAATCTAACTTTCCTAACTTAGCCTAATCAATCGATCCATCTCATTAATGGAATTTGCTTTAGGAAACAAATAATGGATTTGAAGGAAACAAATAAAGGACTTTTAAGGGAAAATCCAATTGACTAATCGACAAATATGTATATGAACCTTCCTTCTTCAAAACTCCACTCGGTCCTGATGGTAGGTATCGACGTTGTTTCGTTCGTCCTCCCTCAAACATGTAAAAAAGGAAACTCCTCCCGCAAAACAGCCATGATTCACGGACGCGGGATCATTCCCCACCAAGATTCCCATCCCTCCGCGAATCTACACGTCGACATTTTGCCATTCACATCCGTGCCAGATCCCTCACCGCATTGTCTCCCCCATCCCTCATTGCACCATGGCAGCTCCCTCCATAGCACCACATCGGCTTATAGTCACGTCGCGCTAGGTATGGGTCCACGGGAGCTAGCGCCCGGCGGCCCCAGGTCCAGTGTTACTCGTTCCCGCCACCGGCCTCGCCACCTACATCGACGGCGGGATCCGCAGCCTCCTCCTTCTATTGGGCGATACAAGGATCCGATGTTGTGTGCTGCTCCATCTACACGCTTTCTTTCTTATAGGAATCGGCTTCGCAGGTTAGTCCTCGATCTTCCATGTGGCTTACTGAATTTGAAGTAGTGATGGAACTATGATCTGAGGCAAATGTGTGCAGATATTCAGTAGCTGAAGTCTCCCGATTGATAACATACACGTTAGTACTCTGAACCTCCAAATTCCCTGCTCTGTTCTTCCAGAAGATACATTAATAGATCCTTTTTTTCTAGAGATGAGCCTACATTTTTATATGCTAACATCGTTGTTATTCATGAGAACAAAACAACACCATCAATTTTAACACATATTTTGAGTTTTACTGATTTGTCTGGAGGTAGAATTTGTGCATTATCAATTCAAGAAATGGGGGCATTGTTTGGGCAAGCCACCATTGAGATGTTTCCGCAAATGACATGATACACCATCATACTTTCTATTTTCTGCATTAGTTTCAGTTTATTGCAATATTTTTAGACTTCTTTCTATCATAAACATAAGTACATGTGATCCCTTTTAATTAGCCCAAGTTTTTTAATAAATGGTAGGATGGTATTTCTTCTGATAAAATATATTAGAACAATCCAAGTTTTGTTCTTGGCACTATACAAGTGCATCTCCTATTTTATTGTAATAGCATGATGCACTTAATTTTCTTATGAGTGATAATTCAATGTGATTATATGATTATTGGAGCTCATATATTTTTTTAAGCAATGCAGCATGTGGTATTGTTTTTCATTTGTCATAGACAGTAGTAAAGGGAAAATCTGGTCGAAAAGTATGTGGTGTACAGTTTATAAAAACTTGCCGGGCTGATAAAAATGAAATATGATTTAGTGTTACAAGAAGAGAGATCTTGATTCATGGCTTTGATTTGTTTGAATTATTTATTTTCAGCTTTATGCTTCATAAATCAGCATGCTGATGCTTGGTACTATAATCATGTGACCTACCAGATCGAGGCCCGGATACACAAGAGGCAGTACCAAGCAGCTACAACTCTCCGGCGACAGCAACAACAAGGCATGTTGCCTTCTATGCTTTTTCGGAACCTAGCTATTCATGTGCTTTTCTTATCACCCTGGATCAAATAATAGTTGTCAAAGCTCTTGACTTAAGGCATTCAAATTTATACAAATATTTTCTTGAATAGTTGCTCGAATATTTTGTACATCTATGTTTTATTATTCACATCTCAAAATAATGTTCTGTAATCAGGATGCATGATTGGCATGGAGTATGGATCATCTTGCCATGTTGTGTTCTTCTTGTGTTTAAGATTGTGTTTTTGCAGATGAAGATGTTAATCCTGCTGATGCGCGCCGCTGTCGTCGGGATATTTGCGAGGGGAAGCACCCTTTTCGAGAGATTTCAGAGAAGAAGTATGTTCCCTCGGCTTCTTCTTCGGTTGGTTTATTTTTGGGCACGCCGCCTCCTGGTCTGAGTGGTGTTTCAGTTGGTGCTCTGCCGCAGGCCTCTGTCCTCGCGTGGTACTTCTGTTTCACATGGCCATTGCCGGTCTTCCTAATTCTGCTGTCTCGCCGACAGCTCCTGCGGCCCCTCTCTTTGCTGGTGCATTGGCTGCTGTGCTAGATATTTCGTCTTTGTGCTCTTCTTGCTTGGTGGATATTCATATGTACAGATGCTGGCTTCCCATCTATTTTGCAAAGGACAATTTCTTCTAGTTCTAATGTGCGCACGAGAGGGGGGCGTCAGGGTTCGTTGTCAGCTAGCTGTCTGAATCTTCGTGCTTCGGATTGGTCTGATGATCTACAGCACGTACGACGGTATGCATCCTTCTCACGTACATGTCCCCATTGTGGATAATTTGGTGCTAGATTTTACTGTTGTTCGTGAGTAATTTTCCTTGAATTTTCCGTTCTCGCAAGCCATTTTTTATTGTTGTTTCCTCTTTAGAATAATTGTTTATGAATTTTTTAGGAGGACAACAGAATTCTACTGAATTGTGGCGGCGCCGTCGAGAGATTGATGAAGGAAAACGTCCTGTGTTGGGTTCTTCAGGTTTACCTCGACTTTTTGCATTTTGATTTATTCCTCCCCCGCTTCTTAACTTGTTCCCGCTGATGGGGTGTCTCTCCCGGGTATATAGTCTAGACACGTTTCTTCCATGTGGTTGTTCCCATCTTCTGGGGCCTCTTTCTCTCGGCCGTAGGTGTTGGCAGTCCAGCCAACCACGGGTATTCTCTTCTTCGAGATCTAGACCATCTTTTGTGTCTGGATGACACCAGACTTAAATTCTCGATCTATGCGCCCGGGTATGTTTCATTTAGTTGTAATTTATTGTTCATTCTCTGTTCTGCATGTTTAGTTGTTTGTCTAAATGTTCAACTCCCGACGACACATCATCGGGCCACCTCTACCATCACCGTCGAACTGCCGTTGTTGTGTTGCCGTCGAGTTGCTGGCGTTGCAACATCGCCGACTGCTGCTGATATGATCATTGTGGAGCTGCGACGGTGCTGCCTGACTTGGAGCCGAGAGAAAGAATAGGAAGAGATGCGAGAGAGGAGAACCTAGAGCTCTGTATTAATTTCTTTCTTGCTCATTGAGTTACAAGTGTTGTGGTTTTGTAAGCCAACCCAACAAACCATGGTTGAAGCCCCCCACACACATTAACTTAACACACGCACTCGAAGCTGGCGTGGTGGCACCACCACTTCCCACCCCTTACCGGTGGTGCACTCCTGCATATAAGTCCCCTCGGGCGTGACATCTCAACGTACACGCAACGCTGCATCAATCTTTTGACATATCATTGTATATTCAAATGCTCATGATTTAGATGAAGTGGAAAAATCCATATAGTACTTGTTCTTCTCTGAACACATTAGTTTCATGTGGCTTCTGAGGTTGTGCCTTCCGGGATTTAAAGCAGCATTAGCAGTACTATGTACTCGTACGCACAATTGACTAATAAGATTGTACTACCACTTGCATTCCTTTTGTTAGTATGCACGCAATCTACTATTCTTTCCGCATTCAGATTGTGCCTTGTGGTGTGTTTATTTGATTCAGATTGTGCCTGAACTAGCGGGAGCCTCTGAAGCAGCGAGAGAGTAACGGATGGGGAAACTGGTAGATCCTTTTGTGTGGACGACAACTCGACGGTGGCAACTCGACCAGGTTTGCCTTGAGAAGGCCAGACTATGCGAGAGATTTGGCGCGTGTAGTTTATTTTGTCGCTAATTACGGTGGAGTGTGGTTAGATTATCAGCTTTGTTAGATGAATAGGGCATGGAAGGAGCGGTGGATATGAGCTCCTACGGCATAACTACTATGCCTTGAGCAACGTCAGAGGAGCCGACTCCCGCTGAGAATACATTTTATTTTCTTTAGCCGATTAATTCCAATAATTAATGAGGGCTGATGCACCCCGGGAGCAGCTGCCAAGATGGAAGTTTTAGCAAATAGGACGCCTTCCATCGAAGGGAAACTACGACCAACTCCGCTCTCGTTGGCTGGCGATGCATGACGAGGCCAAAGGACAACTTGGTGCTACACAAATGAATCAAGGAGAACATGCTAACAGACCAGCAACGTGCTAGGAGGCCAACGGGAGCATTACCTGGTGTTGACCGGCGGGCAAATGACATCATATATGTTTTTGTCCAACCAAGGTAACCCTCCAAACAGTGCCCTAATAGTCATCTATTCCTTAATGTTTTGGCCTGGAAACAAGTTTAGTTGCAACTCTTTTGCTATCAAGTTTTCCAAATTTCGTTCACTAGGGTTCCTTTCTTATTATCATCTTCCAGATATATATTTTTGTAATTACATGAATTCAGTTCTACTTCTATCGTGTCTCCTTTTCACATGTTTGCATCCAGCTGAATATCCATCTACATGCAGGATTTTTTCACATGTGTAGTGCAGTCTAAAAATTATAAGCTAGGATGTTATGCCCTACCATCTGCAAGAACAATGGATTGTGTACTGAACATAAGTTTTTTTGCAAGTTTGCTCTTAGTTATGTCTTTGGCGGGGCATACTTGATCATAAATTTTGTACGAAAGGTAATAGCTAAAAATACGTATGCAGTTGTTACTTAAATATCAGATTGTTCTATATTGTTTAGATTTAATTGGAGAATGCAACTTAATCAATTATGTCATGTATTGGCAATAAGGGGTGCCGGTCAACCTACTAGGAGATGGCATATATGGGCCTTGAGGACATGGCACCGTTCAGGAGGGCGGCATTCCGACAACACTCCAGCATAGACTCATCGTGATACATGGACATGGGCTGGTAAACAGAGGTAACAGGGAGCCTGAACATCAGCACATCAAGAAGGAAGCTGATGATGATGAATACGACCATCTTGGCATGGATTGCTGCTGCTGCCATGCCCATGTCCAGCAACATGTTGTTGTGCCAGTGCTGCAACCTTCTACTCCAAACACGATCGCAGGCAATGTGGTCATGAACTTTTGGGATACTTAATGTTCCCTGTATTTTTCTAGCAATGTCTTAGGTAGGACGTAGATGCAAGGGCTCATATAAATATCAATGAATTGATATTAGTTACCATGATAATTTGGTTATATATATGACCATATCCGAATCATTTTAGGCTTATAATGGCATTTGTTTTAATGATTTATTTATAGAGTATTACAATGGTGACAATGGAGGGATTCTTCTCTTTTTGTATACCATGTATTTTTCATGTTTATACCTTCACCGCGGGTCTCTAAATCTAAACAAAAAAAAGGTCATTTTCATTTTCTTTACTTTACTATGTTTCGTATACTTACATTATGTTCTTGTAACTGCATGATGGTAGCACTTGTTTTTTCTTTCTATTTGTTTCCTTTTATCCAAAATTTTAACTGAACTAGGTAGGATGCCACAACCTATTTAGCCTCTTTTGTGTGATTGCATGCTGATAAACTTATGAAACAGATGATAGATTAGGTGTGCATGTAATGAGATGGTGTGGTTGATTGAGATGATGCTAGAGTGACGCAGTGTGGCAACGAGAGAAGGAGGTGAGTTGAGAGGTAGGTAAAGAGGGTATAAGAGGAGAAATAAAGAAACAATTGTTTTTTTCTTTCTATTAAAGCATACATATCTACAACAATCTATTTGGATTTTTATTTTACAGTTTAAGCAGTGGAGTGTATAGAAGCTGAACCAATTGTCTTAGTGAGCAGTCTACAAATAACATGCAAGTTTACAGCAGATATAGACTCCTGCTGATAGTCGAAGTACAGAGTCATCACCCAGTGTTGCACAATGTTGTTTGTAGCCTAGCCGTTGAACATGACATATCAACTTAGTTCTTCTATTTTTTATACTTGGTGAAGAGATTGTCTATAGCCTAGCTGTCAGACATGATGCATCCAACCATTTGCGAGATAGCTACAGTTCTGAGTGCAGTGTTCTCTTGAATGTAACTAGGGGTACAATTTAGCTTGATTCGGCGAGTTTGATTCCAGCAAGTCTTCTATGCATCTGTGCACTAAAAAAAGTGAACTCTGATACATACAGGATGTGCAAGATCATGCAAGCAAAGACTTATTCCTTTCATAAAGATAAATTGGTTGAATCTATGGCTTTAGTATCTTACGAGGCAGTCATGTTTCTGAATAGCAGATGGCAACTTAATTTAGGTTACATAGTATTATCTCATATTTTTGCTTGCAATTTTATTTGAACTTGATAAATACATGACTATTGTAGTTCTTTGAAATCAAGCTCAAATAATCCTAAGTGAATGCAAGCTTTAGTTAGTCTTTGGTTTCCAGTCATCTTATATGTCCTTATTTCTCATGTTGTACTACGACACATAGAATAGAAAGTTCAGTTGTGGCGACAGATATTACTTATAGTACAAGGAAAACACATGTAAATGTAAACTGCGTGACTAAAAACGGCAAGAAGCATAACTCAGTTGTTTAGCTTAATTAAAAGGTGATGTCATTTTTGGGTTTTCTAGCTGGAGAACTTTCCACTTTATATGTATGTTAGTCCAAATAATTATCAAATTCCCTCAAAACATGTGCTACCAGTGGAAAAACAGTTGTCCTGAAAAGTCTTTCTTTCCTACAAAGGCAGCTTAGTGGACTGGAGCCATATCAAAGTTAGTAGAAGTACCAACATGTTTGAGCCATGCTTTTGTTTTACACCATCATCTTTCACATGTACATTTGAGCCGACCGAATTATATATCGCTTTATCTCCACAATTCTCCTTTTGAGAAGAGAATTACTATAATTTGTGTATGTACAGTGTTCGGTCAGCATGTGGCAGATTGGTTAATTGGTTTAGAGAAGGCGGGCATACAAGTTGTTCGGCAAAACAAATATTTGTTGTGTAGACAGTGCATATATTTTATTGATATGCATGGTTGGACATAGTACCTATGTTACGTGAGGAGTAACGTAAGATGAAGTGTAACATGGTGGACATGGCTTCATGACAGAGCTGGTGGAGAGATGTTATGGGGTGATGTTGAGGTCGGCGGCGAAAGAAATGGGCAAATGGGGTTCCTGATAGGTTCCCGACATTCTCATGGAGCGATGCAATGTGCAGCAACACCGTATTGGGTTCCATTTCTAGATGGAGAAGAATGGATGAACGACATGTGCGCGATTCATTTGTTCATTCATTTTATCCTTCCTTATTCTACTCAACTCAGATTTAGTTAATTTTGCACTCACCCATGATTTGATGGATGTAAAAATTTAGTGACATTAATTGTAATGAGAGGGACCATATATCCATGAGCCTCAACTATTTTTTCCATTGGAACATGATCATTATGTTTATATATACAACCACTAGTAGAAAATAGGGCTTTGGTTCGGGCAGGGCAAGCCCATTAGTCCCGGTTCAGTCACGAACCGGGACCCATGGGCGCATTCGTCCCGGTTCTTTAGCCCAGGGGGCCGGCCGGGGCCTCGTGGGCATTGGTCCCGGTTCGTATGGACCCATTTGTCCCAGTTCTAGGCACGAACCGGGACCAATAGGCCTCGCTCCTGGCCCACAAACATTGGTCCCGGTTCTTGGCTCGAACTGGGACAGAAGGCTGAGCTTTAGTCCCGGTTCCAGCCACGAACCGGGACAAATGAGTTGCCTATATATATCCCGTCGCCGCAGCAGAGCACTGCACAGTGCTCTGTTTTTTCTGGCGGTGAGGAGAGGGCATTTGGGTGCTCTAGCTCACCTCCTATGCACATGAGGTGTTCGATGAAATGCCCGAGCCACGTTAGTTAAGCTTTCTCCTCTCGAAGCTCGACCTCCAAGCTCCATTTTCCCCGAGATTTGCATAGGTTTAGCGGTCCGTCACGTCCCGTCCCCGTCTTCACCGCCGTCGATCGCCCGCGCCGATCTCGTTGCCGACACCACCGTGGTGAGCCTCTTGTTCTTATCTTCTTTCTGAAAGAAAATAATTCTTACTTCAGATAGATACTTGTCTAATTTTCTAAATTTTATTATTGCTTGTTATTATATAGTGCGATGGTTTTGGTATCCACCTGACCCTCGTCCTGTCTATGATTCACATGTGGTATTATATTATCTTTTTATAACTATTTGCTTCATTTATTGTTTTTGACAATTATGCCGACCAATGTGACATAGATTTTATTTACGTAGGAGGTAGTTGAACCGGAAATTCCAACCGACCCTATTGTCGAGAGGTTAAATTTAGTTGAAGAAGAAAACAATTACTTGAAGGAAAAAAATAAAAAAATTGAGGAGGAGAAGATGATATTGGAGTTGCATGTTGCGGATGTCATCGATGATCAAAAGATCAAGATGGATGCAATGCGGTTGAAGATTAGAAAGATTAGAAAATATGTTATTCATACCGAGGCTTGGTATCATTATGCCGTTGGATCAATTTTTACCTTGGTTGTGATTATGATCGCATTTGTTGTTGCATTGAAAGGTTTTACATAGTTTCAATGTATGGATTAAGTAGATGCTCTGGAGAGCTATATGTTGTTCAATGAGAACTATGTATGTACTTTGTTTTTAATGCGATGATGAACTTCTATTAATTTGGTCACTTATATATTCATGAGAGCTATATGTATTAAATTGATGATGTGGCTTTGAATGGTGCATTTTGAACACAGAAAAACTATGGAGTTCAAACAAGTTAAAAAAATGAAATCCCTTTGTAACAGACGAGTTTCCGTATGAAACCCTGATACTTCGAAAGAGATTGTCCGTTTTGTACACCAAGTGCATCCAGTTTTTGCCGTAACCCTCTCTACTTTCTTGCACATGCTATGTGGGTGAAATGATGATACCATGCCAACTTTCAACCTTTTCAGAGTTCA